>NC_046663.1:66203867-66205057 GCF_010883055.1 Belonocnema kinseyi | reverse complement strand
ATACTTTGATCTTGACAAATTGAATGACAGAATCGCAAATTTTGATCATGGGCCAATCGATGTTTCGTCAAAGCCTCCTGCAATTGTAGAAAATCATCTAATGAGTTCAAATCTTAAAATGTATGCCTCTCAAATGTTATGCTTCATAAAGTATTTTGGCCTTTTAGTTGGAGACTTAGTACCTGTTGAAGATACTTTTTGGCAACTTTATAAGCTATTATGCAAAATTCTCAGCATTATCTTAGCAAAGACCATCAACAAAAATCACTATTAAGTCTTGACCAAACTTGTATTTAAACATAACTGTTTATATGTAAAAATAACAAAAAATTTTCTGAAACCCATAATTTGATTCATTACAGTAATTTTATCAAGGAATCGGGGCCTGCTAAGAACGTGGAAAAAAAATCAGAGAAAAGGAAAATCTGTACTCATATAGAGAAGAGTGGGGACATTAGACATTTTAAGAGATTTAAGATATTTAAAGGCAGACGTCATCATTCGAATCTTGGCTTGTTAATTTTTCACGCTTTTTTGAAGTTCTTAGTAAATTCTAAAACAGTTGAAAATGTTCTGACGCTAGTTTATTTCTCCAAGAATCTTACGAACAAGTATCAAACTACAACAATAGTTAAAACGAGTGCTATTAACAAATATGAAAAACAGCCAGGAAAAAAATAGTTCCTTCAAGATACAATGTGGCCAAATAATGTGTTTAGCTACAATAGTCCTGACTACAATTAAGTATCTCATCAGAAATTATAGGGTGATTAGACGTTCTTATTTATCATGAGATGTCCTTATTCTTAATAGCTGTCCTGATTTTTTTATTTATTAATGCTATGTCCTGATTATAAACTTAAGGAATCAACATACAATTTTATAACTTTATTAAAAACTCAAGATTTTGTTAAAACTTGAAAGGCAATCATTATGGTGGAGAATTCAACTGCTTTGTTGAAAATTCGTTAGGGTTTTTTTTTGAGAAATCAAATGTTTTGCAGAAAATTTGTCATTTTGGCCTAAAACGTTCACATTTTGGATGGAATTGTATTTCTTATTGGACTGAAAAATATTTGTGCGTTGAAAATTAATCTTTTTGGTTAAACAATGCATCTATTGTCGTGAACATTTAATCCTTTTTTGAAAGTGGAACTAATTTGTTAAAAATTCCTTCTTTGGTTGTTCAT
>NC_046663.1:66202357-66203767 GCF_010883055.1 Belonocnema kinseyi | reverse complement strand
ACACACTACAGACAGACAAACACCTTCGTAAAAATCGTTTTTTCTGACTCAGTGGGTCTCAAAACGTCGAGATTTGATGAAAACCGACAAAATGAAATTTTATATAAAACCAATTCCTTCTCATTCTGGTGAGAATGTAAAAAGACCATTACATACGAAATAGCTCTCACTTCGATTATATGAACAGCAACACATTATTAAATTGAACAAAATTTAATTAAATTGTCGAGCTGGAGGAATATGAAACTTTCAAATATTTTATATTTTAGCTTTACGATTTTTCACCGTGATAAATTGCAAAATTACCAGAAAAAGTGTTTTATTCGTTAAATCAGATTATGTGGGCGCATAGAAAATTTATAAACACAATTTTATTCATTTAATTATTTTTCTTATTGGATGCGAAAACATTATGTGATATTTCACGCGCATATTGTGTAGACGAGATATTTGTCAATTTGCTATATTTCCTTTTAGCTGAGCAGGTAAGCCGAGAAACATGGTTTGATAAAAATGGTTGAATATTGTCTGTCTCTCTCGTTGCTAAGTTTCTCTTTCTAACATCATTGCCGTCCTCAGCCAAACCTACCGTTTCGCCTTAAGAAAAAAACTGCGCAGCCGATTTCGTTCTCTCATTGAACAGGGTATAGCAACAACAGCTAAACATTAATTATTTTACATCGTAATTCGCAATTTTACCGTGAAGATTCCAATTTTAGCATAAAGTTTTCAATGTAATGGAGGGTCTCGAGTTTAAGGGTAACGGCAATGTAAAAGTGTGACATACCAGTTATGTAGCAATCATGTAAAATTTATTATATAACATGGTTTTCACTCCCCGTGTGGAAATAGCCCGGGTTAGCCCTAGTAGAAAAAGGTTTCTGGTCGGGGACTGGTCGGACTATAATTGTTTTTTAATAGCCTACACGTGCGTTGGTGGGGGACTCGCCAGGCAAAATTTATATCAAAACCCCAGTCAGGGGCTTAATGGGCTCTGATAGGGAAAATCTTATGATCGTATGCTCAAGTAGTAGCTGGCCGGGCGCTAATTGGCAATAAGAACATTCTTAAACTTTTTTCTTAAAGATGCAACTTTTTTTGTTGACTAGCGTGAGGTAATAATATTGGGTCGATGGAATGACGGTGTTGATCTACTAGTCGTGATATGGTACTTAGTTTTTTATTAAAAAACAAGCTTTCGCTTGGTGACACCGAGCCCCATCAGGGATACATATGGAAGGAAAACTAGTTACATTTGTCGTTATAATACTACTTTAAGATAAGCATAATTGGAGTTTGATTACGTGCCTGTCATTTATAAAGGTGAGGTTCAGAAAGACCTTTTAAAAAATATACATTGTTGTTTTGTTAATTAAATAAGATAACAGAAGTGTGATACTCCGTCCTGGA
>NC_046663.1:66194783-66202257 GCF_010883055.1 Belonocnema kinseyi | reverse complement strand
TTTGTTTACTTAAAATTAAACATAAAATTCTTAAATTTTAAGTGTATTTTAATACTGCAATTTTTAAATGTTTTCAATTTTTAGAAATAATTCAACTAATTTTATATGTACTCAAAATAGACTTTTTTTGTCGCATACAACTTATTCTAAGTAAACAAATAAGCGAAGTACTTTCATGCTTTTTGTTTGCGAAAAAGAGATTCCTCAATTCTCAGGTGTAAATAGTAAGGGAACTGACGTCAATTAAACATCCATAATTAATGAAATATTTTCATTTTTCCCATTAAGTACAAAACACTTATTATTTAATAAAAATGTTGAAACAATTTTTCTTGGGAGGTGGTGTGAAAGGAAGTTTTATTAAAAAATGTGTGCGATTTTCTAACAGACAACTGAATGAATTTCTAACCTTTCTTATTTTTATTATTTAAGTGTATATTCATCTGATTTATGTTTAGGGCAAAATCATGTGCTGAAAAACGATAAAAGAACTATATATTTCTGAAACTGGTCCATAAAGTTAATGCCAAATCTGTACAACCGCTTGTTAATATTTTGGGAATTATTTTTGTCTATAATTTGAAAGGCGACTTTACATAGTGTTTTACTAACTGATGGAGATATTTTTATAATTTTATTTCTGAAATATATTCCTTAAGCAACATGTTAAAATAAAATTTAGGAATACTTATAAAATTATGCTTTTTTTTCATTTTTAAAATTAATGTATACAGAGTACAGTTTTATATGAAATTTCACGACAGTTTTTTGTACCATGTTTGACGCTAGTGCAGAATCAAGGAAAAATATTTATAAAGAATGTTCCTTAGCTATTAAGGTACTATACAAAAATGTACTTTTAGAATTGTTGGATTTTTAAACCAACATAAACCTAACAAAAAATTGTGCAACAAAATTACGCGAGAAAGCTTGATAAGAATTAAGTTCCTTATTTTTTCTAAAATTATATAACATGGCAAAATTGCAAAATTTTACCACACATTCTTCAAACACCCTGTTTTAAAAATTTTACGAAATAATAATAATAATAATAATAATAATAATAATAATAATAATAAAAATGGTGTTCTTTTTCAATTTTCTTTCAGAATTCATTCCATTCCATTCTTGGTAAAAATGTATCTTTATTAATTGAATATCCAACTATATCTTTAAAAATTTAACTAAGCTGCTGTGAATTAAATTTTTTTGTACAAAATATTCTTCAGTTAAAAAGTAGTTTCTTACATCGAAAATTAAAAAATTATTTTGTAGAAAATTAAATTTTTTATCGGTAAATCTAAATATTCTATTTTCGGTTGAATACTTCTTTTTTACTTTCTTTGGTTGAAAATGCATTTTTTGATAAAACTTCTTTTGTTTTGGTATAAAATGGTTGAAAGTGAAACCATACCAAATTTTAAACAACCTGTTACAAGTTTTAGTTATTTCTGAATCATTTCATAATTTCAGAATATCTTCTAAACTTACTCAAATTGGGAAGCACATTTTTCAAACCAACATAAACTTTAATAAAAAAAATTGTGGAAGAAAATTGCGCGAGAAGGCTCGATGAGAATTAAGTTCCTTATTTTTTCTAATATTATATATAACAAGGAAAAATCGCAAAAATGTTCTACAGACTCTTTTACACACCTTTTCAATTTTTAACAAAATAACAAAATAATTTGGTGTTCCTTTTTCAATTTTCTTTGAGAATTCATTCCATTTTTGGCAACAAATTTACCTTTTTTAATTGAAAATTCAACTATAGGTTTAAAAATTTAACTATTCTGTTTAAATTCGATTGACTTTTTTGGGTACAGAATTATTTTTAACTTAAAATGTAACTATTCAATTTTTCCTTAACACATTATTTTTCAGTTAAAAGTCAACTATGTGGTTTGATGGTTGTTGCGTCAGTTTAAAATTCGTTTCTAAAGATTAAAATTGAACAATTTGTTGACATTTTTTCTCCTGAAGAAGTATCTTTTTAATTATAAATTTAACATATGCAGCAATATAAATTTGAAACATTTTAGACCAAAAAATATGACCTCCTATATCTATTTACGGGAAGTAAATTATATTTTCCTCTTTGCAATAAACTAAATGGTTCTAATGTAATTCGGGATTTCATAACCAAAATAAATTTGAGGAGCAGCTATATCGTCATTAATTAAGTCGGGAGGGCTCGGATTCCGGCTCGTGCATTTTCGGTTTTACACGAGGCTGGTCTTCGCAGCATTTAACAGAGCCATTCACCGACAAACCAAAAGAATAACACCCGTAGCTAACAGCAGACCGGCAAACACAAAATATACCAAACAATGCAACAATGAAATGGGAAGATGTGACCTTTAGTCGACTCGTACTAGGGATCCTAAGAAACGCGCCATGTGGCCCTGTGGTGGGGGAAAGTAGAGCGGAATTCGGAGCCAGCGGTAGAAGGCGCGAGGTATTCAAACGCCAATAAATAATATTCCTGAATCGTGTATTCAATCCGATTGGGTAAATCAAAGTAATTAATAGTTTTGAAGTTAAGAAAATAGACAATAGTAATATTTATGAAATAAAAAAGTAAAAATGAAAATTTGAACAATTTAAAGTATGCAGCGTGAATCCACAATATTAGTAGAAGAAGAAGTTATTAAATAAAAGAGAATAGTAATAGAAATTCGCACTGTAAATAAATTAATAACCCGCTGTGTGACTCAGGCAGTAGGAAAAACTGTAAAAACGAAAAAACGTAGCTATGTGATTATGTGAAGTAAACAATATACGAATGTTAGCGCCTAAAGATTATGCTCCGAAAGCTGTAATAATTATTTTAACATCGTAAGGTACTTAATTACCGATATAATTAATATATTAACACAAACGTTTAAAGTTTATAAATTTTATTACAAGAGTTTATTTAGAATGAATACTATCAAACAAATATTTGATGTTTAACTTAAAAATATCACTTTTTTAACCAAAAGTAATATAATTGGATTTTACCATTATAGAAATTAATTTTTTAAAAATACATAGAAATTTCAAGAAAATAGTTAAATTTTCAATCAAAAAGGTTTGTTTTAAACCGTAACAGATGAAGCTTCAATTATGAACTTAATATTCAATAAAAAAAATGGGATGGTTCAGTTTCTAGTTAAAAAAAAAATTTCAATTTAAAGAAGTGTAATTAAAAAAAATATATGAGTTCTCTACCAAAAAAAGATTCTAATTAAAAATATAAATAAATTTTTAGCCAAAAATGGAAAATTAAATTTTCATTTCAATAAATTAATTCTGAAAAAATAAGAATTGTCCGAAAATGGTTGAATTCTGAATCAGCAAGATGAATTTTCAAACAAGAAGATTCATTTTCTACTAACAAATACGAATTTCTAACCAAATCCATAAATTTTTAAACAATTAGTTTTTCAACTAAAATAGATCACACTTTATTTAAAAAAATTTATTTTATGCCAAAAATGTAATAGTTGAATTTTCTGTTAAAAAAATTAATTATCACAAAAAAAACATTGTTATAAAAATTATTTCTCGCTCTTTAGATTCTTAAAACATTATTTTTATAATGTATGCAACTACCAGTTGATTTTCGGATTTCTTCATTTATTGGTGTCAGCTTGCACTTTTTGTAACATAAAGGCAAACATTTTCTTTTTACAAAGAAGTCCAGAATAGAAAAATTGATCTTTTGTTCTATTTCAGAAATAAAAACATTGAAATCCATATTATTCTTCATTTTTGTCGCGAAACATTCGAGCAATATTTATTCAATTACGCACGTATTTATTTAAATATATGGTAATCGAATCTGTATTTTTTATGAATTATACCTTTCACTGAAATTCAAAACAAGGGGACCGCGATTTATCGAGGGTTTCGGGGTACCCTCAATGGTAAATTTAATTATCATCATTCTCTAACAGTTAGAAAAATTAATATAAAACTTATCAAAAAAACTTTACTATATCTTAATAGAAATTCCTTCTGCTAAAAGTCTTTTCGCATTTGAAATTCCTCAGATAGTCGAAGCGAGCAAAAATTTTATAATCCTGTTTCGATTATGCTTGACAAAGAAGTTAATAACTTTTCTCCGTAACAAAAATGGTTCATTTTTGGAATTTTATCAAGTTCAGAATAGTTTAATAGTAAACATTTTTTATTTTGTCGCCAAATTATTAATGAATGTGGGCGTCGGAGCAAGACGAAGTCAAAATTTTAGATAAATTTTATTTTTAAACAAATACAGTTTTTTAATTTATTGCAAAAACGGCAAAAGACACAAATTTTTTTAACCAGATAAATGATGTGTCATGCAACTTCCAGTAAGAATAAATTTTTGTTAATTTCATTTTTGTCAAATATGTTTCGAGGTGTAAGGGACCAAACGGAACGGCTAGCTGAATTTCATATGCCTTTATTACACTCTTAGCACAATGAGAAGGTTTTCTTTTTATGTGAAAAATGATTATCTTGAATTTCTTTAAATCTACGTTTCGAGACCCCCGAATCCGAAAAAAACAGGTCTTCCGATGGTGTTTTTGTTGTCGCCGTTCTCATCGGTATACCGAAAAACTTTTGAAAGACTAATAGGATTGTTTCCAAAGTAAATATCATTTTTCTAATAAATAGATCTTATTGTATATGAAATTCTAATTATAAAAACGTCCATAATTTTTTTTTACATATTGTTTACTATTTTTAATTTAATGTTGAAACATGAATTTTTTTATCACGATGTCGATTGGAGGGCCTATTTGACGACAAATGGGTGGGATTCTCCACCAATCACAGCACGCGTGTCAGTCATTCTCAAGTATCTTTTTCTGTGCCGATGCTTTGTTTTGGTTATCTGCACATAGAAAATAGAAGCCGCAAAATATTCTTTAAAAAAATGTCAAATGGGGGTTTCGTAAAAACCAATAGAGAAAATCTACCGAAAATAAATATATTTATGGTATGTATAAAAAATTACTAATTGAAGAAGTACTTTAATATAGTCGTGTTTACTGAACAATTCGTAAATATGTACAATTTTAAAATGTGTTAATAATTCGACTTACTGTTTTCCTTCAACATACTATTGACTCTTCAACCAAATATTACAACAGGATAACTTTTTTGCCATACAATCCTTAACAAATATAGCTATCAAATCGAAATAGTCAGGATTGACAGCAGATCGTGGTCTAACCTCTTAATCATGAGTTTCGCATCGCCACATTGATAAATAATTATGAGAACCTCTGAGTTACGTGACACCCACGTGACACCAATTCTCGATTTTTCAAGATAATTCAAAAAGTTTTTATGACAATCTTGCAAGGTGTTTAAACAACAATGATTTTCTCCTAAGTGACTTTTTTCATATCATGCGTTCTTTTGCTCAAAATGCTCATTTTCGTATTTTTTTTTCAATTTTTTTTTTAATTTTGGGCTTAAGACGATCTTAAGGTACCACGACCTGCCTGCTCCCTCGGCGACATTTTTCGATTGTTCAGCGCTGGACTCGCTCTAGAAGCTAGACGGCTCTCTCAACCGGCGGCTTCTGCATTGTGTTACACGGGACATTTAACTAGAATATAGTCTACGAACTCTGTTGCTCTCTACCATGGAGGTCAATTTGAAGGCGCACACAGTGGGAGGAAATGGACTTTTTTCAATAAAAAATGTCTAGAGCCTTCAATTTTGGTCCGATTTTCATTTTTTTTGTTTTAAATTAGGGATAATTAAATTCCAAAGAGCTTGAATCTCTGAAATTTTGTATTTTATATTTTTTTATTAATAATTTTGTCACTCAAAGTAGGGAAAAACTGAAATTTTGTGCCTAACCATTTTTGACGCTTTAATAACTGATCATATAAACTTTGTATATTCTTAAATGAATGTTTAGGGACCTATAGAATACATATAATTTGTTCATTATTCCATTTATTTGTTATAAACACATTCTATGCACAAATTAGCAAATAGTTTTCAGGAACTCCATTTCAATTCGTATAAGTAGAACTTTCTCCTCTAACGTTTAAAATTAAACTAATCGCCAAATGATTCTGTCTTCTGGTCAAACGCTCAATTGAGGTCTTAATGAGACATTTCTACCCACACTTATTCTCACTGCTGGTTAGTGTTGCGGAAAATTCCTCAATACTAAACAGTTTTTACCAAAAATGTATTCAAGTTTTTGTTTTAAAAAATTGATTTTTACTTTTGAAAAGTAATTTTCAACCAATTAAATGAATTTTCAACACACATAAAAAAATTCTTTACCAAAAAAGACAAATTATAAAAAAACAACAAACTTTAGAAAAAGTATTCAAATGGTTAAAAACTTCTGTTAATCATAACAAAATGAAACCCGCGCGTTTCTTTGATAATTAAACTCCATTCAAATATTTAATTTTGTATAAATATATTTAGTATACATAGTATAAAAATTTCGTTGAGTAACGTACGTTACTGTGCATTGCATTTGTCCAAACATTTTAACACGGCAACGCGCCTTGGAGTCGACCTCCATGCTAAGGTTGTAACAAAGTCATTAGCACCCCGCCATATTACGGCCCTGCGGTCCCAGCCAGAAGTGTGGAACAACATTACTAGTATTAATTACTGCAATATTGCTCCGAAAGCCATTAGTATTGTGCTCTCTGTCCGTAAACTTGGTCAACCGTCTGCCCGAGAAAATCTCCAGCCATCAGCCCGATCGCCAGAGAGCATCATCTCCGAGGAGGACCAATCGCTGCTCCGGGTACCTTGGCTTCATCGCCCGGATGCCGTCCAACTTGATTTACCCGATCTCGGCATCGCTGCCCGGTTTGGCCTTATGAGACAGTTGTGACTCTCAGAATCAAATATTTGCAAATTATTGAATAACCTTTTTGTTTTGTTTAACTTTTTTCCTCTTCATTGACTTCACCCAGTTCTCGACTCTCTACATCTTCACCTATCTTTTAATTTGCGAGACCCCTCAAAAATTGGGCGCCCTCCTTGAAAAACCCACAATCCCCAGAAATCTCCCAAGTCGAGACCGGAAGTCATTATAATGATGAAAATTGAAATTTTAAATTGATGCATGTGTGCCATGGACCAAGGGAAATTTGAATTTTTAAATTGAAAAATTTTGAAAATGGATTTTTTGTAAATTTATATTTCAATTGAAAATTATGATTGAGAAAAAATGCAGCTAGGATATATATAATTTAGACCGAAAAAGTCCGGGTCAAAATAAACTGGGAAAAAATGGATGCGGAAATAGGGGAAAACTAGCTGGAACAGAAAAGATAAAAAAGTGAGAAAAAAACTAGAAGAAAATCAAGTAAAAAATAAGAAAGATAGAAAAGGAAGCCTGACCATGAGCGGGAATATCTACTGATATCGGGAAGTGCTAGGTTTGTAGCACTTCCCGATATCAGTAGATATTCCCGCTCATGGTCAGGCCATGCGCGAACCCACAGAC
>NC_046663.1:66192794-66194683 GCF_010883055.1 Belonocnema kinseyi | reverse complement strand
AAAAACCGAGACGATCACTCAAGTGAATGTGCCGGTTTTTAATCAGTCAAAAGAAACCCTGAGCTAGTCGGTAAAAAGTGAAAGTAAAAGAAAGAATAGGTAAAATCAAGTCTATTTGAGATCGGGTGGAGTAAAAAAAATTCCTAAAATAGCGAATCCGGTAGAAAAGGTCGTAGAAAATAATGAAAATGAAGTAGCCCGAAAAAATAAAACACATAGATTAGCTCAAAAAAATAAGAGACGAGGAACATAATGCATAAGCACTGATGATTTATGATTTACTCTCTCCTAATACCGAAAACACGTTAGGAAATTGGAGAATGGAGGACGAAAATGGTACGAGTCTAGAAAATAGCGATCTAGAAACAAATAGGACAGATGGAGAAATAGAAACTAAAAGCAAATAACTCGAAAAATTAAATGATAAAATGTATAGAATTTTAAATTCAAGCCGGAATTTGTTTAGTCAAAGTAATAAGTCGAGAAATGTTCAAAATACGGCTTATTTCGAAGAAACACAATTAGATTTTAATAAGCAAAGGCACTCGTTAGCAGGCGAACGGAGCAAAATGACAGTAAATAGGGGTAGCGAACAAGGGGACCGTTACCGAAACCGGTACACAGGCAATCAATTATACGAAAATCGAATTTTCCTCAATGCAAAAGAGAAACTCTAAGTAGAATAGATAGGAGTATAGGGACCGATATGGAAACAGAAGAGAAGAATGAAAATAATATGAATAAAATACCAGCAAATCTTTTTCCACTTGGAATGATTTAAACTCTTTTCCAAATAATTTTAAATTGGCCCATTAAATTAAAAAAAAAACAGAAAATAGTCCAACTAATTTTCTAAAGAATTTAAGAACATTTAAAAGAGGATATACCGTTGGACGAGGAATCTGAACCCATAACAGCTTTTGTCGTTCCGGGCAACGAAATGTATCAGTTAAAGAGAATGCCATTTGGATTAACAAATGCTCCTTCTACTTTCTAGCGCCTCACGGATAGAATAATAACACCAGAATTAAAGCCGCATGTATTTTGTTAGCTTGATGACGTAATCCTAGTTTTAAAAAATTTCGAGGAAAATTAAAAATATTAAAAAATTGTTTTAGATCAAATTAAAAATGAAGGTTTAACGATGGGATTGGGAAAATGCGAATTTGGATGTTCGGAATAAAAATATTTGGGTTCTAAAGTAAATGAAAAGGGATTACAAGCTGATGAAGAAAAAATCGAATCAGTTTTAAATTTCCTAAGGCCTACAACAATTAAACAAGTTCAAAGATTGATAGGAATGGCTTCTTGATATAAGAAATTCATCCGAAAATTTTCTGATTGGAAGTCCTTTTCAACTTAAAACTGATGCAGGTGATATAGGACTAGGCGCCGTTTTAACACAAACAATAAACAGCGAAAATAATGTTATACTTTTTACAAGTAGAGGTCTGAATGGAGTAGAAAGTAAATATTCTGCTTCAGAAAAAGAATGTTTAGCAGTAGTTTGGGTGATTAGAAAATTTATATCATACTTAAGAGGTTATTCTTTTAAGGTTATCACAGATCATATTGCATTGAAATGGTTACACAATTTAAAAAATCCAACAGGTAGATTAGCAAGATGGGCTTTCTAATTATTAGAGTACGATTACGAAATTATGTACAGAAAGGGAAATTTAAACCATGTCCCAGATGCGTTATCAAGTTCAAACGAAAATTAAATAAAAGTTTCTAGTATTTTATCAAGCGTTCTAAAAAAATAAAGAAAAAGACTTTAAAGAAATCAAGGATAATTCGTATACAAGTAAACTGATGAATGTGAAAAATAAACCACAAGAAAATCCAAATTGGAGAATATACGATAACCAATTATATTTCTATAGATC
>NC_046663.1:66190599-66192694 GCF_010883055.1 Belonocnema kinseyi | reverse complement strand
TTGATAGGACAGGTATACACTTGAAGTTATAAACCGCTCGTCTTGGAGCCATACAAATTTTACTCAAGAGATAAATTTATGTCTTCAAGACATAGAAACTTGTCTCCAAGACTTCAGAAGTTCAGCATGTCTTGAATGGGGTAAATTCTAGTCGAACTCAACTCGAAGCATTTTTAATCAGGCAGCATCACAGAAAAAACGAAAGATTAAGTTCACATCGATTCCGAGTGAAAGATTCAACGCAACATGAATTAACCTTGCCGAATAAACTTTATATGATTCAAAGACAATTTCCAATTTTTAACCGTGCCTGGATAATCTTTCGCCTTATAATCGCTCCATTTTTATTCGTGATGTAGCGATAATTGCGATGCTAGTGTTATATTTCGTCGTTTAACTTCGTTAAATTGGAGAGAAATGGGGATTCCCATATGTCAGTTTCTTTTTGCGCTATTTTTTCCATATTTTCTGTTACTGTTTGTACAAGTGTTACCGAAAATTGCTCAATTCATCGTGACGCAGTAGACGCGGTCCGAATTATTCTCCTAACCTCAGCGAAACTTTCGTCGAAATATGTTTAATTTTTTAACCAATTGCAAGTCTTACCTGCAACAAATTCTGACTTTTGATTTTTTCTGTGTTATTTTGAATTTGGTGTCCCTATTTATAGCTCGAATTCAATCATACTTTGCCCTTTTCCCATTGTTGCTAAGGACGCCGTAGCAGATAACAGCTTTTATTCCATCGTAGGATGAACTTTCGCCAAATAGCATGAAAACTGTAACAGCGGGAAATTTCACATAAAACAAAATTTAACTTCAGTTTTTTCAGTGATAGTAGTGGCCCATACTGCTCAAGCCCAGCAAAATCGATTTTCAATTAATGTCGATAAAATTATTAATTATTATTTTACTAAATTTAAATTCTGAACAAACAAATAGTTTCAATATAATCAAAGTACATTATCGATAATCAGGGAAAACCACTCTACAGTAGATATGAAAAGATTCCACAGCATTTAACTACATAAGTTTTCACAAATTAAGAAAAACAAAAAATTTTTAGTAAGGCTTTAAATAAGAATTTTAATCGATACATCGAGAACTAGCAGGAAGCAAAGTTTTAGACAATTTAGCCGAGAGCCATTTCCCATAAATTCTGCGGGGCCCTTTGTTTATGAAACTTGAAACTTTAAAAGACGTGGATCTCGAAGCGCTATGGCTTTCAACCGGCATTACCCTTTTTGCCGCCACGTTGAAAAACGTATTACTTTCTATTTTTATGGATTGCTTGAGTTCAATTTGTTCTACGAAGACGAAACCGGGCTTTTTCGATTCGTTAGCGATATTCCTAATTATTTGTATGGAGTATTATGGTCTATTTGATGAACACGAAAAAAGTTATAGGCGCTGCAAGTTGAAAAAAAAATTCTCGTGCTTCATTTTTCACTTTTTTGCGTTAAACTTTTTCTTGTTCATCTAAGACAAAAAAAACCTTCTTGCTAAAGTTAAAGAAGAATGTGTTCTGCGAATTTAAGAAAAAATCATTCTGATAGCTCAGTTAGGCGCCTGCCAATCCACGCCTAACGTTAAGCGTGTAGTGAAGTCATTTGATCAATCCCGTGGCTCTCGCTACTATCGAAGTGCGATTGGTGTATCTCTCTCTCCCTTTCTATACTCATGACGTACTTACACTGCACTATTCCATTAATTACTTGCAATAATTCAATATATTTAACCATGAATTAATGTGATTGTTTGCTTTTAATTTTATTACTTAACAAATATTGCATTCTTTTACATAACAAAGAGTTTCAGAATACATTCCGGGCCAAAAATAATTTTCAGAAATTTTTGCATACGTCATTTCCATGCCTAAGTGGCCTGCTTTGTTTATTATCATGATCTGCACATAAAACTTATTCCCTTGTTCCTTTTGGTATTGTTAATTTTCACGGGTTTCTATCTAAATTTAAGCTTGATTTTAAAGGGTTGGATCTATAGAAATATAATTGGTTATCGTATATTCTCCAATTTGGATTTTCTTGTGGTTTATTTTTCACATTCATCAGTTTACTTGTATACGAATTATCCTT
>NC_046663.1:66189460-66190499 GCF_010883055.1 Belonocnema kinseyi | reverse complement strand
AAGGATAATTCGTATACAAGTAAACTGATGAATGTGAAAAATAAACCACAAGAAAATCCAAATTGGAGAATATACGATAACCAATTATATTTCTATAGATCCGACCCTTTAAAACCAAGCTTAAATTTAGATAGAAACCCGTGAAAATTAACAATACCAAAAGGAACAAGGGAACAAGTTTTATGTGCAGATCATGATAATAAACAAAGCAGGCCACTTAGGCATGGAAACGACGTATGCAAAAATTTCTGAAAATTATTTTTGGCCCGGAATGTATTCTGAAACTCTTTGTTATGTAAAAGAATGCAATATTTGTTAAGTAATAAAATTAAAAGCAAACAATCATATTAATTCATGGTTAAATATATTGAATTATTGCAAGTAATTAATGGAATAGTGCAGTGTAAGTACGTCATGAGTATAGAAACGGAGAGAGAGATACACCAATCGCACTTCGATAGTAGCGAGAGCCACGGGATTGATCAAATGACTTCACTACACGCTTAACGTTAGGCGTGGATTGACAGGCGCCTAACTGAGCTATCAGAATGATTTTTTCTTAAATACGCAGAACACATTCTTCTTTAACTTTAGCAAGAAGGTTTTTTTGTCTTAGATGCACAAGAAAAAGTTTAACGCAAAAAAATGAAAAATGAAGCACGAGAATTTTTTTTCAAATTGCAGCGCCTATAACTTTTTTCGTGTTCATAAAATGGACCATAATACTCCATACAAATAATTAGGAATATCGCTAACGAATCGAAAAAGCCCGGTTTCGCTTCGTAGAACAAATATAACTCAAGCAATCCATAAAAATAGAAAGCAATACGTTTTTCAACGTGGCGGCAAAAAGGGTAATGCCGGTTGAAAGCCATAGCGCTTCGAGATCCACGTCTTTTAAAGTTTCAAGGTTCATAAACAAAGGACCCCGCAGAATTTATGGGAAATGGCTCTCATTATTGCTGTTTTTTGTTTTACATGATCATATGAGAAGGTATTAGGTTTATGTAGAATTTTATACCCCCCCCCCTTTTCCCAA
>NC_046663.1:66180712-66189360 GCF_010883055.1 Belonocnema kinseyi | reverse complement strand
GTTTATTATCATGATTTGCACATAAAACTTGTTCCCTTGTTCCGTTTTGTAGTGTTAATTTTCACGGGTTTCTATCTAAACTTAAGCTTGATTTTAAAGGGTCGGATCTATAGAAATATAATTGTTTATCGTATATTCTCGAATTTGGATTTTCTTGTGGTTTATTTTTCACATTCATCAGTTTACTTGTATACCAATTACCCTTGATTTCCTTGAAATCTTTTTCTTTATTTTTTTAGAACGCTTGATAAAATACTAGAAACTTTTATTTAATTTTCATTTGAACTTGTATATTTGTATAATGTATACAAATATACATAATTGTTTAATGATTAACAAAGATTAGCGTTTATGACAGTCAGACTGACCCTTCTTGATAGGACAGGTATAAACTTGAAGTTATAAACGGCTCACTTATACTTTGCCCTTTTCCCATTGTTGCTAAGGACGCCGTAGCAGATAACAGCTTTTATTCCATCGTAGGATAAACTTTCGCCAAATAGCATGTAAACTGTAACAGCGGGAAGTTTTACATAAAACAAAATTTAACTTCAGTTTTTTCTGTGATAGTAGTGGCCCATACTGTTCAAGCCCAGCAAAATCGATTTTCAATAATAATGTCGATAAAATTATTAATTATTAATTTACTTAATTTAAATTCTGAATAAACAAATAGTTTGAATATAATTAAAGTACTTTATCAATAATCAGGGGAAACCACCCTACAGTAAATATGAAAAGATTCCGAGAGACATTTCCCATAAATTCTGCGGGGTCCTTTGTTTATGAACCTTGAAACTTTAAAAGACAGTTTTATATAAACTGTTAACTATTGCTTTTTGGCATTTAAGTCCATTCTAAAAACTTTTTACAATTACAAAAAATGAATTTTTTTTCTAAATGTTTATAATTTTATATGAAGTTGGAACGTTGCCAACGTTTTGAGACCCCCTAAATCCGAAAAACAGGTTTTTACGAATTTTTAAGCCAAACAACACATAATATGAAAAAAGTAAGGAAAATAAAAACTTTGCTTTTTGAAAGTCCTACAAGATTATGATAACAACTTTTTTAATTTTGTCGAGAAGTTGAACACTCCAAATTTGATCGTACCAAAAATAATTAAAAATCCAAAAATTACATTTTTTGGTCAAACTGTGCAAGATACGAAATGAAAATATTAAATTTGTTGTATTAAACTTAAATACCAGACAAAAGTTGTTCGCCTCAGAAGATCTATAAATTATTTATTAATTATTTTTCGATAGGATGAGTAGATTTTCTTTTAGTCGTAAAATATAAGATTAAAAATTAAACTTTTTGAAAAAAGCACAGAAAAGACGAAAGAGGACATAGGCTCCTATATAGGACCCTATATAGGTTCCTGTATTGGACCATATGCAGATGCGCATTAGTTTTTATTTAATAGTATAAAACAACATTAAAAATAAAAAAATTATAAAAACAAGGAAATAAGACTTAGTATGATTCAATTTTTCTGCATATTATGAATTGTAATGATAGAACATTTATGGAAATAATACATGTTTCAGAGCAGCTTAGAATACAATTTAAAGCAAAATAAGAAAAAAATACAAAAATAATAATATTTTATTTAAGTGTTGTGTATAGTGTAGAAATTTTGACATTTTGGAGAAAATCGAGTGCGAAGCATGAGATACGTGATGAGAATGTGTTCGTTTAAGCCAAAAGAGCTTTAACAAAAGAGAGTTGAAAATCACAAAATTAGAGTTGTCGGTCCGTTCATCTTTGATTTTAATAGGTGTGTGCCCGAATGCGGAAGAAATGCAAAGACGAAGCGCGGAGTGCGATTGCCCTCATTCGCGTGCCGTAGGTGCGCTCAAACTCTCGAGCCAAGCTTTTTTAACGAAAGAGAATTTACAATCACAAAATTCTAGTGGTGGATGTTTTGAGTCTTAATTTTAAAATGTTTGCGCAAGAATGTGCGAAAATATGAAGACTGAGCGCGTAGCGAGAGGTAAATGCATAATCTAGCGCAAAGCGCCAGAACGAACA
Organism: Belonocnema kinseyi; assembly: GCF_010883055.1. Taxonomy (NCBI): domain Eukaryota; kingdom Metazoa; phylum Arthropoda; class Insecta; order Hymenoptera; family Cynipidae; genus Belonocnema; species Belonocnema kinseyi. The sequence continues at coordinate 66,187,323 of NC_046663.1, read as the reverse complement.
GTCGCGCGCGCGTAGGCGCTCTCAAACTTACGAGCGAAGCGTGGCGTGCGATGAGATTGTGCCCACGTAGCGGGTAGATTTTTTTACATATATTTCTGATAAAATTACAAATAGCCAATAAATTTTAAGAAGATTATAAACAAACATTTTGTATGAAAATTTACAGGGAACCAGATAAAATTACAATCAAGAAGACTTGGTTTAGGTCATGGGAATGCCTTAATTGTTTCGGAAAATCAAGAGAAGAAGTTTATGAATTTAAATTAAATACAGAAAAGAATGCAGGAACTTATTCATTGGATGTATATAATGGCATAAGAATAGAAAAAAATGTGTATGAATAGAGTCGGCCTTGAGAGAATAATATGTAAAATGTAATGAGATACAAAAGTGTACAAATATGTAAGCTTATTATATATTTCAAGCACATATGAATAAGCACATATGAGAGAGGTTCAACATGGCAGATCACAATCAATTCCTCCCGCAGAGAAATATTTTTGGAACTACAGTTTTTGAGTGTTAAGTCTCTTACAACAAATGTAAATTAAACATAAATTATCTAGCTCTTAGTAATATTTGTTAATAATTAATCAATAATAATTGTTAGTAATTACCAGGGTGGTCCTAAAATAATTTATTTGTTATTTTTTAAATCTCACCACCTCGTTTTGTGTTATTAAATGAAAAAAATTTTCCTAACTTTTAAGAGATGTCTAGAAAAATTAGGAAAATTTCAGATGTATTCAAATTAATCTCGATGTATCTGAAAACTAACTTAAAGGTATCTCAGATATAATTGTCGTAATGTCAAAAGCATTTTTTTAAATTCATAAATACCTGAAAATTTGTCTCTGATTGCTGAGTTTGATAAAAAATATTTTTAATATAGAATTATATTAACATTTGAAGTTATGTTTAACAAATATACTATACAACAAAGAAATATGAATTTCAAGCGAAAAAATTGGAACTGCACCACAAAAAGAAGAAAGGTTGAATGTGCGACCTGCTTTTAGATAAACCATATAAAATAATAATATATTTTCTATATGTATACACTTTTAAAAATTTTTAAGTAAGAAGAAAATAAATACGTTAAAGATTGTGATTGAGTCAAAAACAATGGAAGAGAAATATATTTTTAGCATGCACTTTATCGTATTTTCAAGGAGAAGAAAATGAATGTAACATTGTAATTCCGTTAAAAACAATAATAGATATATGTATTTTCTGTATGTACGTTATAGATTTTCCTCGTAGATAAAAACAGTGCTGAGGATTGTAATTAAGAATTAAACAAAGTTTCTGAAAAATGTATCTACTAACTTATACAAGTCATAAGAAATATTCCATAAGTATAGGGGTAATGTAAAGCAATCTATTTAAATTGTAAGATTTACATTATAAGTTTCAATAAATGTTATCGTGTTTGAACAGGAAGTGTATATCTTGACCAAGAACTGAATTTTTGTCCTGCCTAAGATTCAAAAGGTTCCGACCTATCCAAGAAAGCGCAAAGAGCTCAATCAAATTTCAATAATTTTCCAATATCTTGAAGTGAAAGAAATAGAAAGAGAATACTTGAATGTCAATCTGTCGATTAGTTCTTTTCTGATAGCCTTTGAAAGTGAGTGTTAATATTTGCCGAGAATGGAGAAATTGGGATATCACGGCGCGCGATATTCCAATTTCTACACTCTCGGCAAATATGTATTAGCAAGCACTCACTTTTGACGGCTGTCAGAAACAAACTAATCGCCAGATCGACATCCATGTTTGGACTTTCAATTTCTTTTACTCCAGTCTAATAGACAATGATTGAAAGTTGAATGAACTCTTGCTCTTTCTTGGTTATAGGTCGGAAACTTTTCAATCTACCCACGTAGCTGAATATACACTGAAAGAAATGAATTGCTCGTACGAGTACAATCATATTGCGCGTTAGATCAACCATCGACATGTCTATTTCAGCCATACAGATTGCTGATATAGCCCGCAATATAACTGTATCAGCAATTCATTTCTTTCAGTGTACGCGACTGGCTCAGTACAGATTGCCGGAGCCCTAGTGCTGGGTGTCTGTACTGGGCAAGTACTGTGTCAATAATGGCTTAAATGCTCCGCAGTACGGGCTTGAGGTAGAACCACAGTGCTGCGCGCCAGAACATTACTAACATTTAGATTCTTGAATCTTCTGAAATATGACTGATATTTATCCAGTGAGATTTGACTAGGAATGAGTGAAAATTGACCAATTCAGCAATGGAAAAGGTAAATAAATTTATTTCAAGGATTTTAATTTGAAATTATTTTTAAAAATGTACTTATAAAATTTATATTAAAATGTCTGCTTGTAAATTAGTAAACGACGAGATTTAACAACTGAAACTGTTTATTTAAACAAGAACATTTTATATTTCAGAATATTCTTATGTTTTCTTTGTCGATTGTCGTCCTTTCCTGCTATCATCTCGGTCGCCAGAATTTGAAAGCCATTTAGGTGTAGCCGAAAGTATTGTTTTTTTTCCAGCAGTATCTTCACAGTTTATGATAATAGAACCACTGCAGTAAGTAGATTAAATTGAATAATATTTTCCGGTTCCACAAAACTTGAGCTGAACACCCTTTGTCAAACCTTTTGGCAAAACAACGTATTGGACCTGTTAAAGGAAAAATAAGTAAATAATGGTACATAAGTATAAGTGTACACGGAAAAAAATAAGTTTGCTCTACCAGCATAGTACAAGCTTGCAAGCCTCAAATTTGCCGTTTTAACAAATCCAGTTTGCTGTAGTAGCAGATCTTACTTTGCTCTCACAGCATTGTTGTATTTGTTAACTTTTTTCAGTCAAATCGAATTAATTTAAAATGTTAAATCTACATTTAGAATATTTTGAATAAATTTCTTCTCGCAAAATTATGAATATTAGTTTTATACCGAATTTCCAGAGACGTCACAGTTGTTTTGAATTAATTACAATTCGAATTTGTTCCGATAATATAATAATAATAATTGATCACTTGTTGGAAAACAATCATCCTTTTTATATAAATAAACAAAAACCTAATTGATTCTGATTTACAAAAATTTATATGAGAGCTTCATGAGTTTTCAGCAATTATATTTCATAAAGGGCGCGTGGCTTCATTCTGATTGCGCATTCGCCGCTTACAGTGATTCACGTGACTAACTATTCCCTGTGTCTAGTTGGGAGTATTGAGACTTATGATGTAAAGTATGCTCCGTATGTAAAAAACATCCATCGACATCATTATAAACATTGCTTGAAGTTGTGAAAAAAATGAGTGCTACGATTCGAGAACTCTCGAGAAATACAACATCTCAGAGGGGAGCATCGAAGAATTCGAAAGTAAGTGCTCCGAAGATATTTTAAAACACCCTAACCGAACTTTCAACACATCATGCTTTGACTAATATTTTTTTTAGCATAGCAAAAATCGTGTAAAATCTGGGATAATTTTGTGGAAATTAAAAAATAACCCAATAATTTGGAATTTGCATTTCAATTCCAATTGATTTACAACTTAGATAAATTAATTTACTTTAAGAATTTTACTGTTGCTTAAAGTTAAAATTTTAATCAAACTCGAAAAATATAGTCATTTGTTTCAAAAGTGCAAAATGAATTTTAACTTAGAATTCTGAATTTATCTATATTCTTGAGTTTAAAAGTTTTTTTTGTTTTAGCAGAACAAAATATAAAGCCAGACATCCTTCCTTATATTCGTAATGAACACGTTAAAAAATTACTGAAGAATGTGGCAGACGAAATTCGTTTTGAATCAGTGAAGAAATCGTTTGCAGTATCGACGGTATTACAAAAAAAAGAAAAATGTTAATTTCTTTATTCTGAAAAATGCTGTGGGTTAGGAAATATATGGAACTGCGAAAAAATGTAGACGATAATGGTATTCGGGATTGATCAAAATCAATATACAATTCAGATGTTCTGTTAAGTTACGTTATGTTCAGCCTAGAACGAATGCTGATAGCGCTCCGGAACCTCACAGTCCGCTGAGAAACCTGGAACATCGCAGGACACGGAAGGCCGGAGAAGATTGCTGTGTGACGACAACGTACAGAAGCCGACGAAGAAACCGAAGGGCCACGATGCCGAAGACGACAATGAATAGGTGAGTCAAGAAACAGGAATCGTAATTGAAAATTCATTCTTGATTCGCAGAAGCAAATCATCGTAATTTACAATTCGTTCTCGAGTCGGAAAAGCAAAATCTTTAAAAAGGTGTTCGAAATTTTTAAAAATTAAAAAATCTCATTACGAATTAATTAATAATCAATTTTACAAGCCGAGAATTCCTAAAATCTGATGCGTGATAATTCCAAAATCCTTTTGAATTTGAAAAGAAATAACTAAAGTCAATTTCCAGTTGTTAATAAATTCCAATTCTGTACATTTCTTTGCGATTTCATACAAGAAATTACAAAAAGCTATTTCAATATATTATGCAACAGATTTTGGGAATTCTTTGTATGACCACATAAAGAAATTGATCAAATTCAAATTTATGAACAAGTCTCTACTGATTTTGGTTATTTGTTTTCAACTTATATAATAATAATTCTGATTATCAATTGTATCATCATGACATTCTTGAATCTTGGAAATCTTGAATAGGTTTTTGAGGATTCGACATTCGGCGATTTTTGTTTAGCTAGCGAAACGTCTTGTTTTTTCGGTTACTACTTTCTTGACGATTTCTTAGCAATTGACGATTCGTTCTTCTTTCGCAAAAGTAAAATCCTTGAAATTTTGTTTAAATTGAAAAAAATGTGAAACCTTATTACGAATTAATTAATAATCAGTTTTACAAACGAAAGATTTCCCCAAATTTGTTGCATAACATTACATGAATGTTGAGGTTGTGGATCGAAACGTGAAAAAGTAATATCCATTTTAGGATTTGAAAGCTCTACTTAATACCGAAGATTCGCGTGGAAAAATAATATTGTCATTATACGAGAAGAAAAAAATTAGACGACTGTGCTCGAAATTTCCTAACTGACTTCGTCGTCAGAAACGAATTAAAAGGAAATGCTGATACGAGGTGAATTAGCATTAGATAATTAATAAACAGTGGATAAAAGTACAATGAAAAGGGTTTCCAGTCGGCTCCTTTTTTCCATAATCCCCTTCTTCCCTCTTAAATTTGAAAAAACCCTTCAGTCCCTAAAATCGAGAAATATGACCCAATTTTCCCTTTTTTGAGAGTTTCGATTCATTTTTGTGAGAATTATCACATACTATCAAGAAATTCGTTAATGAATTTCTCAAATAAATACCGCTAATTCGTTGAGAATGAAACTAATTAATTAAAAACTAATTACTTGCTTTATTAGCTTCTAATTATATATATATATATATTAATTAGTTAAAAATGACACGATTAAACTTTTTTTTTAAATCCTTAAATTTAAAAAAATTGAAGATCAAAAGTCAGAAGATTCAAATTCTAATCCTCCAAATTGAAGAAATTTCTAATGTGAGTTATAAAAATTACAGTAGGTTCAAAAAAACATTTAAAAGTACGTGTTTGTGTATTATTATCATTCCAAATTAGGAATTCTTCAATTGTCAATCTTAAAAAGTAAAGAGCTTTAAATTGCAAATTCTAAGAATGGAAGAATTTTCAATTGTGAATCTTTAGAACGCATATTGCATTTCTCTCAATTAAAAATTAATCAAATATTTAATTATTCAGATAATTAATTTTAAGTCGGATGTACAATTCCAGAGCTCAACTAATCTTCAAGAAATAAACAGGATACTGATTATCTCAAATAACAGATCATTTAGAATAACCACGTTCTTGTCAATAAATGTTCCCCAACTCGTTTAGAATTGAACTTCATTTTCTTATCTAGTCAAAACTCATTTTCAGCCCGTTACTAAATCAAAATATTTTTCAAATATTGCTCATAAGGAGCCATCCATAAATTACCTAACATGAGGGCTTCTATCGCCATAATTAGAAAAGAATATAGTTGTCGTTTTCATCACTGTGAAAAAAAATATCTATAAAAACAAAGTCGTTTTTAACCACTTTTAAAATACTAATACCTGCTCAAGCTTTCAACATTTTGTATAAGTCTATCGGATGTTTGAAAAGAGTTTAAACGAATTCAAAAGATTTCCAAGTATTTCATAGGATTTCTAAAGCGATTTCAATGGATATTAATGAATTTAAAAAAGCTAAGAATTTCATAGAACATTAGATATTTTAAGGAACATAATCAGATATTTATTCATTTATGATTTTCATTTTTATGTCCAATTCAGTCTGAAAACGTATTTTAAAAAATTATTAATTAATTGCAGTGAAACACTTCTATAGTGCCGATTTTGGGGCTGACGGTGGGTTGGGACTAACTCATTATAGTCCCTTCCGCTTTTGTTTGTTCACGCCTGGGTGCTCGCCTGAGTGACAACCGCAGACCCCGAGCACCCCGCGCAGATACTGTTACACCTACCTGCGGCGCGTAGTCAATTCTCAGAACGGCTATTGAAGGGAGGGCTATTGAAGGGTTTCATCATATTTATATTCCACAAATACAAATTTCCAAGATT
>NC_046663.1:66178352-66180612 GCF_010883055.1 Belonocnema kinseyi | reverse complement strand
CATCATTGGCATAGTGAATTTGCATTTTCTCTTTCGAATTTCTGCAAAATCTGCAATAATGGAGTGCGTTAAAACTTTCCACGAAGCCAAAAATTGCATTAATGCCTAAATTGTCGCCAGTGCCGAATTCAGTTGCAAAGTTTATTTTTTTGTTTCTCCATTTTCATTTCTTACTGTAATACCATTTTTGGCTAGGAAATTTGCCTCTTTAGTTAAAGGAGCGAAAACCCTATCATTTCCATAATATTGTCGCAAATAACTATCAAATAAAAGAACAAGAAAAATATTGTCAGATGAAAATTGACATTCCGGTGAAAGGCTTAGTATAGAAACGTATAATTTCCCAAGTTTTTCAGAATTAGGACCGAAGGGATTATTTGCTTCGAAATCGTCAAAATAAAACATTAATGGAATTACTCTGTCATCTGGGAGATATCGCAGCAGAGTTCTTTTCCACGTTTATGTTTGTATTTATTTACAAATACGTTCTGTCAAATTTTCCAATGACTTCATGTAAGAGGCAACACACTCTAGATTACCGGGAGTTTCAAAAAATAATTTCAACGTTTTTTTTAATGAAATCATTTACCCGGTCTGCGAACAAGCATAAACTTCTGTACCACGCAGAATACCACATACGATTGGAGGTACATAGAAGTTACTTTTTCCGAAGAAATTTAAGCGTCTATGTTCAGTTAAAAATACTTCCAGCGATTTCTTGTACTCTTTACAAATAGAACGCATGTCTTCTTTTAAGTCATTATTATTTGCATCAATAATCAAGTTTACTTGATTTTCAATGTCAGCAATCAACCCATCCAAACAAAGCTTCTTTATTTCTTCGTACATATTTTGTACTTCATTTCGACACAAGTTAAACCTTCCTGATATTTTAGCGAAAAACAACCCGACTTTATGAAATATTGGAACTTCTTTATTGTGACTGCTGTTTCCTGTAATTCCCAATCCATCAAAGTTGTAAATGAGTTATCAGAATGTTTTCTTAAATTTTCGTTTTTTCTAAAAACTGTTTCATTGTTATCAATTAATGAGGATTTTCGTTTCTTGGCTACAGGAGACGGTGTTTCGTGATGCAAATAATAATGTCTTTTTAAAGAATGAAAAGTATCAAATTGTCTCGTTAAACAGTTACATTCTATACGCTTGTAATCAATTTTTTCAAGGAAATGCTCTGTTTCAAAATGTTGTCCTAAAGCTTTTATATTAGCAACATCTTTTTTACACACGCAACAAACAGGCATTTAGATTAGAAATAAAAATCGTGAACCTAGTGTAAGAAAAACTTTAGAATAACGTTTTGAAAATTGGTTATAAGTGTTTTTTTACTATGTTTGCTCAAAGGAATCGTATTCTCTGACCATCGTGCTCACTGTGGTGCATTTTTTATCCCGCTTGGTAGAGAATCTGTAGATCTCTCGTTGTAAAAATAAAAAAAACTTGGCCCACTTCTTTTTGATACTCTGCATGGAGGCTGTGGATTATCTTGAAACCTATGTCGATAGCTTTCAGTGGGGACTCGACTTCATACAGTATGGTGTCGACGTGCACCAAATACTGCTGTTTGACGACGCTTTTGGAATGTCCAAATATCATGGCCTGTGTTTGCAGAGTTAGTTTCGGTTGTTTCAGTTGGTCTCTGCAATGTTGAATTTCATTTTTCAGTTCGTCGCGACTCTGTAATTAGAAATTAAAAATGTAAATATGTTCATATTACAGCAGTAGAAAAAAATTATTTTAGTCGAATTTTCACAAAAACATCACTTAATTCAACTTGCAAAAAGAAAGCGTTTCGCCGTTCCATTTTCGATGGACGCCAAGTATTTTCTTGTTTGTTTGCTACAACTATCGTGACAGGGAACAAGCTTGGCAGCATTGACAGAAGTTGGATCGTCTGCATACCTATGACATTAATATGAAATATTAACCATTTAAATAACTTTTCTTATTTCAGTAACTTTGGAAAAACGCTTATGAAAGGAATCTGAAAAAAGGGAAGAGTGAAAAGGAGATCAAAGAAAATTGGAGGAAAAATAGAGAAAACTCTAAACAGCAGAAATTGAAGAATAACCTGACCGAAAGCAGAGAAAGGAAAATAAAAAAGAAAATACAGAAAAAACTTTAAATTTTTGTTCAACGAAAGATGATAATTTGGTCCAAGCTCGATATAGATCTAAGCGGGAATCGGGGTAAACATATTCGAAATCTATTTCCAACTAAAGAAAAAATAAAACTGATATAA
>NC_046663.1:66166129-66178252 GCF_010883055.1 Belonocnema kinseyi | reverse complement strand
ATCTCGAAAAAAACGGAATCGCGCCATCAAAAGTAAATACAGGCACCAGTATCGTCTTCTTCGTCAAAGAATTCTTCGGATTTTTTTGTGTGCTTAGAGATGGTTCCCGCGTTGATAAGATGTCTTCGCACTGTCTGGTACTTAACTATAATCCGTCCCTTTGTAACTGACTACCTTTCTTTGTTTTTTCCACGATGATACACTCGTCCTACAAAATAAATGTTGTAATAAATATTTATTAAAATGTAATGATTAGAAATCTTGTAATAACAATTATAATTACTTGGTCTTCTGATGGAAAAATATCGAGAATTTTGTTCGTAAGAAGGCGTGCTTGGTTATTTGAAATTTTATACGAGAAATTATTATTAATAACATAAAGTTTTATTCAGGGATGTTAGCGGTTCAGTCGTTCAAATTGATGGAAAAAATAATATTCTTTGGGAAAAAGCGGATCTTTTAAAGGTGATGGAAATCGAGATAATGAATGAAAAAAATTATTCACGATTAACAAGAGAAAAATTGTTTAAATAATGATCAAATATGTTAAATTACAATTATTATCCTTGAAATTCATCAACTTTATCATTTATACAGAAAAATAATAAGGTTTCATGATTTGCAGAGGAAAAATATGGTTTAAACAATTCAAAATTAGGCAACAAATCTTGGAAATTTGTATTTGTGGAATATGAATATGATGAAAACCTTCAATAGCCCTCCCTTCAATAGCCGTTCTGAGAATTGACTACGCGCCACAGGTAGGTGTAACAGTATCTGCGCGGGGTGCTCGGGGTCTGCGGTTGTCAGTCAGGCGAGCACCCAGGCGTGAACAAACAAAAGCGGAAGGGACTATAATGAGTTAGTCCCCACCCACTGTCAGCCCCAAAATCGGCACTATAGAAGTGTTTCACTGCAATGAATTAATAATTTTTTAAAATACGTTTTCAGACTGAATTGGACATAAAAATGAAAATCATAAATGAATAAATATCTGATTATGTCCCTTAAAATATCTAAAGTTCTATGAAATTCTTTGTTTTTTTTTAAATTCATTAATATCCATTGAAATCGCTTTAGAAATCCTATGAAATATTTGGAAATCTTTTGAATTCGTTTAAACTCTTTTCAAACATCTGATAAACTTATACAAAATGTTGAAAGCTTTAGCAGGTATTAGTATTTCAAAAGTGGTTGAAAACGACTTTGTTTTTATAGATATTTTTTTAGAGTGATGAAAAAAACAACAATATTCTTTTCTAATTATGCCGATAGAAGCCCTTATGTTAGGTAATTTATGGATGGCTCCTTATGAGCAATATTTGAAAAATATTTTGATTTAGTAACGGGCTGAAAATGAGTTTTGACTAGATAAGAGAATAAAGTTCAATTCTAGACGAGTTGGGGAACATTTATTGACAAGAACGTGGTTATTCTAAATGATCCGTTATTTCGGATAATCAGTATCCTGTTTATTTCTTGAAGATTAGTCGAAATCTGGAATTTGTTATAAAGTTGACAAAATAACTATAAGACAAAGTGATTCTATATGTATAAGATAGGCCATTAAATGTCGTAGTATTCTACGCCCGACTTAAAATTAATTATCTCAATAATTAAATATTTGATTAATTTTTAATTGAAGAGAAATGCGACATGCGTTCTTAAAATACACAATTGAAAATTCTTAAGTTCTTAGAATATGCAATTTAAAGCTCTTTGCTTTTTAAGATTGACAATTGAAGAATTCCTAATTCGACATGATAATAATACACAAACACGTACTTCTGAATGTTTTTTTGAACATACTGTAATTTCTATAATTCACGTTAGAAATTTCTTCAATTTGGAGGATTAGAATTAGAAACCCTTTTCATTGTACTTTTATCTACTGTTTATTAATTATCTAATGCTAATTCACCTCGTATCAGCATTTCCTTTTAATTCGTTTCTGACGACGAAGTCAGCTAGGAGATTTCGAGCACAGTCGTCTAATTTTTTTCTTCTCGTATACAATATTACTTTTCCACGAGAATCTTCGGTATTAAGTAGAGCTTTCAAATCCTAAAATGGATATTACTTTTTCATGTTTCGATCCACAACCTCACCATTCATGTAATGTTATGCAAAAAATTTGGGAAAATCTTTCGTTTATAAAACTGATTATTAATTAATTCGTAATAAAGTTTTACATTTTTTTCAATTTAAACAAAATTTCAAGGATTTTACTTTTGCGAAAGAAGAACGAATTGTCGATTGCTGAGAAATCGTCAGGAAAGTAGTTACCGTAAAAGCAAGACGTTTCGCTAGCTAAACAAAAATCGCCGAATGTCGAATCCTCAAAAACCTATTCGACATTTCCATGATTCAAAAATGTCATAATGATACAATGGATAATCAGAATTATTATTATATAATTTGAAAGCAAATAAGCAAAATCAGTGAAGACTTGTTGATAAATTTGAATTTGATCAATTTCTTTATGAAGTCATACAACGAATTCCCAAAATCTGTTGCATAATATATTGAAATAGCTTTTTGTAATTTCTTGCATGAAATCGCAAAGAAATTTACAGAATTGGAATTTATTAACAACTGGAAATTGACTTTAGTTATTTCTTTTCAAATTCAAAAGGATTTTGTAATTAACACGCATCAGATTTTAGGAATTCTCGGTTTGTAAAATTGATTATCAATTAATTCGTAATGAGATTTTTTAATTTTTTTAAATTTCGAACACCTTTTTAAAGTTTTTGCTTTTGCGACTTCAGAACGAATTGTAAATTACGATGATTTGCTTCTGCGAATCGAGAATGAATTTTCAATTACGATTCCTGTTTCTTCACTCACCTATTCATTGTCGTCTTCGGCATCGTGGCCCTTCGGCTTCTTCGTCGGCTGCTGTACGTTGTCGTCACACAGCAATCTTCTCCGGCTTTTCGTGTCCTGCGATGTTGCAGGTTTCTCAGCGGACTGTGAGGTTCCGGAGCGCTATCAGCATTCGTTCTAGGCTGAACATAACGTAACTTAACAAAACATCTGAATTGTATATTGATTTTTATCAATCCCGAATACCATTATTGTCTACATTTTTTCGCAGTTCCATATATTTCCTAACACACAGCATTTTTCAGAATAAAGAAATTAACATTTTTCTTTTTTTTATAATACCGTCAATGCTGCAAACGATTTCTTCACTAATTCAACACGAATTTCGTCTCCCGCATTCTTCAGTAATTTTTTAACGTGTTCATCATGAATGTAAGGAAGGATGTCCGGCGTTACTTCTTATTCTGTTAAAACTAAAAAACTTTTAAACTCAAGAATCTGGAAAAATTCAGAATTCTAAGTTAAAATTAAATTTGCACTTTTGAAACAAATGACTACATTTTTTGAGTTTCATTAAAATTTTAACTATAAGCGATAGCAAAATTCATAAAGTAAATTAGTTTACTTACGTTGAAAATAAATTGGAATTGAAATTAAAATTCCGAATTATTGGTTTTTTTTTCAATTTCCACAAGATTATCCCAGATTTTACACGATTTTTGCTATGCTAAAAAAAAGATTATCCAAAGCATGACGTGTTGAAAGTTAGGTTAGGGTGTTTTGAAAAGTCTTCGGAGCACTTACTTTCGAATTCTTCGATGCTCTCCTCTGAGATGTTGTATGTGTCGAGGAGTTCTCGAATCGTAGCACTCTTTTTTCTCACAACTTCAAACAATGTTTATAATGATGTCGATGGACATTTTTTACATACGGAACACACTTAACATCACAAGTCTCAATGTTCACAACTAGACACAGGGAATATTCAGTCACCTGAATCACTGGAAGTGGGGCATGCGCAATCAGAATTAAGTCACGCGCCCTTTATCAATATAATTGCTGAAAACTGATGAAGCTCTCATATAAATGTTTGTAAATCAGAATTAATTAGGTTTTTGTTTATTTATACAAAAAGGATGATTTTTTTCCAACAAGTCATCAATTATTATTATATTATCGGAACAAGTCGGAATTGTAATTAATTCAAAACAACTGTGAGGTCTCTGGAAATTCGGTATAAAACTAATATTATAATTTTGCGAGACGAAATTTATTCAAAATATTCTAAATGCAGATTTAACATTTTAAATGAATTTGATTTTACTGAAAAAAATTAACAAACACAACAATGCTGGGAGAGCAAAGTAAGATCTGCTACTACAGCAAACTGGATTTATTAAAACCGCAAACTGGACATGGTGAAACAGCAAATTTGAGGCTAGCAAGGTTGTACTATGGTGGTAGAGCAAACTTATTTTTTTCCGTGTACACTTATACTTATGCAACATTATTTACTTATTTTTTCTTTAACAGGTCCAATACGTTGTTTTGCCAAAAAGTTCGACAAAGGGTGTTCAACTCAAGTTTTGTGAAACCGGAAAATATTATTCAATTTAATAAACTTACTCCAGTAGTTCTATTATCATAAACTATAAAGATACTGCTCGAAAAAAAAAATACTTTCCGCTATATCTATATGGCTTTTAAATTCTGGCGACCGACATGATAGCAGGAAAGGACGACAATCGACAAAGGAAACATAAGAATATTCAAAAATATAAAATGTTCTTGTTTAAATAAACAGTTTGAGTTGTTAAATCTCGTTGTTTACTAATTTACTAGTAGAAATTTTAATATAAATTTTAGAAGTACATTTTTACAAATAATTTTTAATTAAAATCCTTGAAATAAATTCATTTACCTTTTCCATTTCCGAATTGGTCGATTTTTACTCATTCCTAGTCAAATCTCTGTAGACAAATATGAGTCATATTTCAGAGGATTCAAGAATCTAAATGTTTAGTAATGTTCTGGCGTGCAGTACAGTGGTTCTGCCGCATACCCTTAGTGCGGAGCATTATAAGCCATTATTGGCACAGCATTTGCCCAGTTCAGACACCCAGTACTAGGGCTCCGGCAATCTGTACTGAGCCAGTCGCGTACACTGAAAGAAATGAATTGCTGATAGAGTTATATTGCGGGCTAGATCAGCAATCTGTATGGCTGGAATAGAAATGTCGATGGTTGATCTAACGCGCAATTTTATTGTACGAGCAATTCATTTCTTTCAGTATATATTCAGCTACGTGGGTAGATTAAAAAGTTTCCGACCTATAACAAAGAAAGAGCAAGAATTCATTCAACTTTCAATCATTATCTATTAGGTTGGAGTGAAAGAAATTGAAAGTGCAAACATGGATGTCAATCTGGCGATTAGTTTGTTTCTGACAGCCTTTGAAAGTGAGTTCTTGCTAATACATATTTGCCGAAAGTGTAGAAATTGGAATATCGCACGTTGTGGTATCCCAATTTCTTCATTCTCGGCAAATATTAACACTCACTTTCAAAGGCTATCAGAAAAAACCTAATCGACAGATTGACATTCAAGTTTTCTATTTCTTTCAGTCCAAGCTATTAGAAAATTATTGAAATTTGATTGAACTCTTTGCGCTTCCTTGGATAGGTCGGAACCTTTTGAATCTTAGACAGGAACAAAATTCAGTTCTTGGTCAAGATATACACTGCCCGTTCAAACACGATAACATTTATTGAAACTAATAATGTAAATGTTACATTTTAAATACATTGGTTTACATTACCCCTATACTTAGGGAATATTTCTTATGACTTATATAAATTAATACAGATATTTTTCTGAAACTTTGTTTAATTCTTAATAAATTACAATCCTCAGCACTGTTTTCATCTACGAGGAAAATCTATAACGTACATACAGAAAATACATATATCTATTATTGTTTTTAACGTAATTACAATGTTACATTCATTTTCTTCTCCTTGAAAATACGATAAAGTGCATGCTAAAATATATTTCTCTTCCATTGTTTTTGACTCAATCACAATCTTTAAAGTATTTATTTTCTTCTTACTTAAAACTTTTTAAAAGTGTATACATATAGAAAATATATTATTATTTCATCTGGTTTATCTAAAAGCAGGTCGAACATTCAACCTTTCTTCTTTTTGTGGTGCAGTTCCAATTTTTTCGCTTGAAAATTCATATTTCTTTGTTGTATAGTATATTTGTTAAACATAACTTCAAATGTTAATATAATTCTATATTAAAAATATTTTTTATCAAACTCAGCAATTAGAGACAGATTTTCAGGTATTTCTGAATTTAAAAAAATGCTTTTGACAATACGACAATCATATCTGAGATACCTTTAAGTTAGTTTTCAGATACATCGAGATTCATTTGAATACATCTGAAATTTTTCTAATTTTTTTAGACATCTCTTAAAAATTAGAAAAATTTTTCTCATTAAATAACACAAAACGAGGTGATGAGATTTAAAAAATAACAAATAAATTATTTTAGGACCACCCTGGTAATTACTAAAAATTATTATTGATTAATTATTAACAATTATTATTAAGAGCTAGATAATTTATGTTTAATTTACATTTGTTGTAAGAGACTTAACACTTAAAAACTGTAGTTCAAAAAATATTTCTCTGCAGGAGGAATTGATTGTGATCTGCCATGTTTAACCTCTCTCATATGTGCTTATTCATATGTGCTTGAAATATATAATAAGCTTACATATTTTTACACTTTTGTATCTCATTACATTTTAGATATTATTCTCTCAAGGCCGACTCTATTCATAGACTTTTTTTTCTATTGTTATTCCATTATCTACATCCAATGAATAAACTCCTGCATTATGTTCTGTATTTAATTTAAATTTATAAACTTCTTCTCTTGATTTTCCGAAACAATTAAGGCATTCCCATGACTTAAACCAAGTCTTCTTGATTGTAATTTTATCTGGTTTCCTGTAAATTTTCATAAAAAATGATTGTTTACAATCTTCTTAAAATTTATTGGCTATTTGTAATTTTGTCAGAAATATATGTAAAAAAATCTGTCCGATACGTGGGCACAATCTCATCGCGCGCCACGCTTCGCTCGCAAGTTTGAGCGCGCCTACGCGCGCGCCACTGTTCGTTTTGGCGCTTTGCGCTAGATTGTGCATTTACCTCTCGCTACGCGCTCGGTCTTTATATTTTCGCACATTCTTGCACAAACATTTTAAAATTAAGACTCAAAACATCCACCACTGTAATTTTGTGATTCTAAATTCTCTTTCGTTAAAAAAGCTTGGCTCGAGAGTTTGAGCGCACCTACGGCATGCGACTGAGGGCAATCGCACTCCGCGCTTAGTCTTTGTATTTGTTCCGCATTCGGACACACACCTCTTAAAATCAAAGATGAACGGACCGACAACTGTAATTTTGTGATTTTCAACTCTCTTTTGTTAATGCTCATTTGGCTTAAACGAACACATTCTCATCACGTATCTCGTGCTTCGCACTCGATTTTCTCCAAAATGTCAAATTTTCTACATTATACACAACACTTAAATAAAATATGATTATTTTTGTATTTGTTTCTTATTTTGCTTTAAATTGTATTCTAAGCTGCTCTGAAACATGTATTATTTCAATAAATGTATATCATTACAATTCATAATATGCATAAAAATTGAATTATACTAATTCTTATTTCCTTGTTTTTATCATTTTTTTATTTTTAATGTTGTTTTATACTATTAAATAAAAACTATTGCGCATCTGCATATGGTCCAATACAGGAACCTATATAGGGTCCTATATAGGAGCCTATGTCCTCTTTCGTCTTATCGGTGCTTTTTTCAAAAAGTTAATTTTTTAATTTTTAATCTTATATTTTACGACTAAAAGAAAATCTGCTCATCCTATCGAAAAATAATTAATAAAAAATTTATAGAACTTCGGAGGCGAAAAACTTTTGTCTGGTAATTTAAGTTTATATCTTCTGTCGTTTTTTCAAACAAATTTAATATTTTCATTTAGTATGTTATTTTTTACGACTAAAGCAAAAACTATCTGTCCTGTCAAAAATTATAGCTCTTTTTTGGATGAACAAGTTTTGTTTCATTTTTTCTTTTAGCTTATATCGAAAAGTGATTCATTCTTAATTTGTAGTTCTTTCCAGGGCGCGCAATTTGAGCTTTTTCGTTTTTTTCGTATCTTGCATAGTTTGACCAAAAAATGTAATTTTTGGATTTTTCATTATTTTTGGTACGATCAAATTTGGAGTGCTCAACTTCTCGACCAAATTAAAAAAGTTGTTATCATAATCTTGTAGGGCTTTCAAAAAGCAAAGTTCTTCTTTTCCTTACTTTTTTCATATCATGCGTTGTTTGTCTTAAAAATTCGTAAAAACCTGTTTTTCGGATTCAGGGGGTCTCAAAACGTGGACATTTGACAAAAACCACGGAGGTCAAATTTTACACATATCTAATACCTTCTCTGATGAGAATGTAAAAATAGGTTGAATGGTATACACCCAGGTGCAAATGTCGGTTGTAAAAAGTTCTTAGAATGGACTTAAATGCCAAAAAGCAATAGTTAACAGTTTATATAAAAGTGTCTTTTAAAGTTTCAAGGTTCATAAACAAAGGACCCCGCAGAATTGATGGGAAATGGCTCTCGGCTAAATTGTCTAAAACTTTGCTTCCTGCTAGTTCTCGATGTATGTAGTTAAATGCTGTAGAATCTTTTCATATCTACTGTAGGGTGGTTTTCCCTGATTATTGAGAATGTACTTTGATTATATTCAAACTATTTGTTTATTCAGAATTTAAATTAAGTAAAATAATAATTAATAATTTTATCGACATTTTATTGAAAATCGATTTTGCTGAGCTTGAACAGTATGGGCCACTACTATCACAGAAAAAACTGAAGTTTAATTTTGTTTTATGTAAAATTTCCCGCTGTTACAGTTTAAATTTAAAATAACACAGAAAAAAAAACAAAAGTCAGAATTTGTTGCAGCACTATTATCGCAATTATCGCTACATCGCGAATAAAAATGGAGCGATTATAAGGCGAAAGATTATCCAGGCACGGTTAAAAATTGGAAATTATCTATGAATCATGTAAAGTTTATCCGGCAAGGTTAATTCATGTTACGGTGAATCTTTCACTCGGAATCGACGTAAACGTAATCTTTCGTTTTTTCTGTGATGCTGCCTGAGTAAAAATGCTTCGAGTTGAGTTCGACTTGAATTTACCCCATTCAAAAGGGGTCAGTCTGAATCATTGCAATTATTGCAAGTAATTAATGGAATAGTGCAGTGTAAGTACGTCATGAGTATAGGAAGAAAGAGAGAGAGACACCAATCGCACTTCGATAGTAGCGAGAGCCACGGGATTGATCAAACGACTTAAATACGCAGAACACATTCTTCTTTAACTTTATCAAGAAGGTTATTCAACGTGGTGATATACACAGACAGGCGGACGCAATCGCGAAAACCTGTTTTTTGGCTTCAGAAGGTCTTAAAACGTAGAAGTTTGACAAAATTGGGAAAGGGCGGGGGGGGGGGTGGTATCAAATTCTACATAAACCTAATACCTTCTCATATGAGCATGTAAAACAAAAAGCAGCAATAATGAGAGCATTTAAGAATTTTTTGCAGAAATTTGGAGTTGAGTGTTTAAAATATTTCAACATCACTTCCAATTTTCTACAAAAATTCCGCAATAGCCTTTGTCAAGGCAGGATAATTTTTTTGGCTTTCAAACTCTACGCAGTATCGCCTTCTGCGTGTTTAAAAACTATCTATCATTCTCAGGTCAACAGTACATTTTTCACAGAATCTTAAATATATTCATGTTGGCTGATGTACAAAAAGTGAAGCCAATCTTCATATTTAATAGTTAGTTGATCTTGTTGGCCTCCTATAATTTTGACTGGCAATTAGCGTGTTTCAGAAAAAAAGATCTCCTAGGCCGTTAGAAATACGTAAAAACAAACAGCATTTTCGCTCTTGAATATATCGTTTCCATGCCTAAGTGGCCTGCTTTGTTTATTATCATAATTTGCAATTAAAACTTGTTCCCTTAGTCCTTTCGGTATTGTTCATTTTCACGGGTTATAAGCTTGATTTTAAAGGGTCGGATCTATAGAAATATAATTGTTTATCGTATATTCTTCAATTTTGATTTTCTTCTGGTTTATTTTTCGCATTCATCAGTTTACTTGTATACCAATTATCCTTGATTTCTTTAAAATATTTTTCTTTATTTTTTTAGAACGCTTGATAAAATACTAGAAACTTTTATTTAATTTTCATTTGAACTTGATAACGCATCTGGGACATCTTAAGAATAACCTCTTAAGTATGCTATAAATTTTCTAATCACCCAAACTACTGCTTTACATTCTTTTTTTGAAGCAGAATATTTACTTTCTGCTCCATTCAGACCTCTACTTGTAAAAAGTATAACATTATTTTCGCTGTTTATTATTTGTGTTAAAACGGCGCCTAGTCCTATATCACCTACATCAGTTTTAAGTTGAAAAGGACTTCTAATCAGAAAATTTTGGGATGAATTTCTTATATCAAGAAGCCATTCCTATCAATCTTTGAACTTGTTTAATTGTGGTAGGCCTTAGGAAATTTAAACTGATTCGATTTTTTCTTCATCGGCTTGTAATCCCTTTTCATTTACTTTAGAAACCAAATATTTCGATTCCGAACATCCAAATTTGCATTTTCCCAATCCTATCGTTAAACCTTCATTTTTAATTTCATCTAAAACAATTTTTTAATATTTTTAATTTTCCTCGAAATTTTTTTAAACTAGGATTACGTCATCAAGCTAACAAAATACATGCGGCTTTAATTATGGTGTTATTATTCTGTCCGTGAGACGCTGGAAAGTAGAAGGAGCATTTGTTAATCCAAATGGCATTCTCTTTAACTGGTACATTTCGTTGCCCGGAACGACAAAAGCTGTTATGGGTTCAGATTCCTCGTCCAACGGTATATCCTATTTTCAATGTTATTAAATTCTTTAGAAAATAAGTTGGACTATTTTCTGTTTCTTTTTTTTAATTTAATGGGCCAATTTAAAATTATTTGGAAAAGAGTTTAAATCATTCCAAGTGGAAAAAGAGTTGCTGGTATTTTATTCATATTATTTTCATTCTTCTCTTCTGTTTCCATATTGGTCCCTATACTCCTATCTATTCTACTTAGAGTTTCTCTTTTGCATTGAGGAAAATTCGATTTTCGTATAATTGATGGCCTGTGTAACGGTCTCGGTAACGGTCTCGGTAACGGTCTCGGTAACGGTCTTCTTGTTCGCTACCCCTATTTACTGTCATTTTGCTCCGTTCGCCTGCTAACGAGTGCCTTTGCTCATTAAAATCTAATTGTGTTTCTTCGAAATAAGCCGTATTTTGAACATTTCTCGACTTATTAATTTGACTAAACAAATTTCGGCTTGAATTTAAAATTCTATACATTTTATCATTTAATTTTTCGAGTTATTTGCTTTTAGTTTCTATTTCTCCATCTGTCCTGTTTGTTTCTAGATCGCTATTTTCTAGACTCGTAGCATTTTCGTCCTCCATTCTCCAATTTCCTAACGTGTTTTCGGTATTGGGAGAGAGTAAATCATAAATCATCAGTGCTTATGCATTATCTTCCTCGTCTCTTATTTTTTTGAGCTAATCTATGTGCATTATTTTTTCGGGCTACTTCATTTTCATTATTTTCTACGACCTTTTCTACCGGATTCGCTATTTTAAGAATTATTTTTACTCCACCCGATCTCAAATAGAGATCTGGTTCCTACTTCGCGCACCATTTTTTGTTACTTACGCCGCTTCCTTTTCTATCTTTCTTATTTTTTCCTTAATTTTCTTCTAGTTTTTTTCTCACTTTTTTATCTTTTCTGTTCTAGTTAGTTTTCCCCTATTTCCGCATCAATTTTTTCCCAGTTTATTTTGACTCTATTTTGAAACATTGGGCTGTTGTCCCATCAACGTTTTATCGGACATATATATATATATAGGTCTACCCGAACTTTTTCGGTCTAAATTATATATATCCTAGCTGCATTTTTTCTCAAACATAATTTTCAATTGAAATATAAATTTACAAAAAATCCATTTTCAAAATTTTTCAATTTAAAAATTCAAATTTCCTTCGGTCCATGGCACACATGCATCAATTTAAAATTTCAATTTTCATCATTATAATGACT
>NC_046663.1:66161169-66166029 GCF_010883055.1 Belonocnema kinseyi | reverse complement strand
AGTCTCTCTCTCTCTGTTTTACCGTCAACTCCGTCTCTGTGTGGTCTTCCCGTTCCGTCGCAGAGGGATTAGGTGATCGCAGGCAAGTAAATCACTCTGTAATCCCACAAACACAATAATCAATCATTCGTCGCACAGCGACAAACCCTTAAAGTTTGAGATGAATTTAGTGGAAAGAAACACAAAATCAATTTTTATAAAACAGAATTTCTGTCAATATAAAAAGGATAGTTTTCGAAATGAAAAAATAGAGACATCCGCTCCGTTTAAATCACGAAGGAAACTGAAAAAGTATTCACAGAGGCCCTCCAATTTTACAACTTACGGGGTTCATAGGAACGGTGCTTCAATTTTTAAAAGAGCTGTGGATGTAATTCTACCTGAAAATTGAGATGGCCGATTGCCGGTTACCTTTAGGAGGCGTCAACCGTAGTAAGCACGTGTTCTCCAAATTGTTTTCGCTTTAAAACATGATAGTATATTTTTAAAAGTTTTTCCACGTCAGTTTTTAAATTGACAGCATTCTCATTAACATCAATATGACACATTTCCAACGTCAGATGTTTGCAATAGTGACATTCATTCGCAAGAAGTTTTGCGTTATCATAATCGAAAAAATGATCTTTCTCAATACTATGCTTACTGAGAATTGCCTGTTTGTTAGTGACCTTTTTTATGTCTTTCTTGTGTTCTTTAACCCTTACTTCTAAAGGACATTTAGTTTGGCCTACGTAAACCGCTTTACAATTTTGACCTTTGCATCGAATGCCATAAACAATATCGCTCTTTTGCAATCTATTTAATTTATCTTTAGTGAGCCTCAGGACCGACGTAAGGTGTATTTTGTTTTTCAACTCCGTAGTTATGTCATAATGCCCGAGAACTCTCGCAATTCGCTTAGATAGACCTACAACATATGGAATGCTAATGAAAGACCTAATTTCCGATTTTAAAAATATTTCGTCAACTCTAAGTTGTTCATTTTGGGCCAAAATATATGTAAATTTTTCACTTTAATGTCTGTGCTTTCCCTAATTTTTTATCACTAGGGAAAAGAATTTCGTATAATTTTTCTGGATGGACAGAATGCATAAAAGATTTATTTAAAATTTAAAGAACAAGAATACAATCTTTCCTTATCTAATGCTCATTCCAGACTGTCTGATTCAGTGGCCTCAGACTTCACACATCGCCCTTAAGTGGAGCTAACATAAACAAAGTTTATTGTCGAAGAGCTACGACGAAAAAGAAGAAAGAGTACATATTGAGAGTAAAAAATATAATATAAAGTAGTATAGTCGATGCTATATAATATGTGTAAGCTAGTCAAAATTCAATTATTTAAAGTAAAATTATTCTAATTGTAAATTACTCCCCCCGTCGAGAGTGGGCGATCAACATTCACGTTTCATTAACTTGGTCGTTGATAGGTAGGATACCAATTTTTTTTACAGGTCCTTTTAGAAGATTATTCGCAGTATTTACAGTTACACTTCTAACAATACCATCGCTTCCATGATGGGACTGGTGAATTCTTGCTGAAGGCCATTGCATACAAGGAATATTATTATACTTTACAACAACAAGCATGCCTTCCTTCGGATTGACAGTAGTAACATTCCATTTTTGACGTACAGTTAATTTGTTTAGATATTCTATGCTCCATCTTTTCCGAAAATATTGACGAATTTGAGAAATTAATTTCCATACAGATAATTGATTCGAAGTTAGAGGCAGAAAATCATGTTCAGGTAAAATATTCAATGAATCACCGATTAAAAAGTGTCCTGGTGTCGGAGCAGAAATATCGTTAATATCTGACGATATAGGAGTCATTGACATAGAGTTCAAAATCGATTCTATTTCAAAAGAAAGTGTGTTAAATTCTTCGAATGTAAGGAGTGCGTTTGAAGCTACTCGCTTGAAATGATGCTTATAAGATGTTACACCAGCCTCCCATAGACCACCGAAATGTAGAGAGGAGGGTGGAATGAAATAAAAATCAATGTTGTTGTTGCTAGCAAAGTTAAAAACGTTATTTTTAAATTCTTTTGATTTCAGAAGATCGTATAACTAATTGAGTTCATTCCTTGCACCTTGAAAATTAGTAGCAGTGTCACAATATATCGACTTAGGCTTACCATGGCGAGCAGTGAAACGTCTCAACGCGCCTTTGAAACCTTCAGTACTCAAGTCGCTTACTACTTCAATGTGAATTGCTTTTACAGTCATACATACGAAAACAGCCACGCATATCTTCAATTTTTTTTGGTTTCTATATTTACGCTCTTTAATATAGAAGGGACCACAATGGTCGATGTCCACTCGATAGAAAGGTCTGGTTTTAGTTATGCGAGCGTTAGGTAAATTATCCATCTTGTACTCGGCTAATCTTGGTTTCGCACGAAAACAAATTACGCATTTTCTGATCATTTTTTTTTTCTTTCGTCCATATATATGTCAGTACTTTTGACGTATAGCAGATAAAGTAGTCTGTCCTCCTGAGTGATTGTGCCCAGAATGATAATTTGTAATTAACTGTTCGGTTACAAAATTTGATTTGAGAAATATAACGGGATGCTGCTTTTCAACAGAAATATTAGTATTTTCTAAACGCCCCGCGACACCTAGTAATCCGTCTGGTCCAATAAACGGATCAGGGTGATAAATTTGACTTTTTTTGCTTAATGATTTTTCTTTAGTTAAACTTTCTATTTCTTTATAAAAACAGAATTTTTGAACAATTGGAATTATAACAGTTTCAGCATGATTTAATTTCATAGTTTTTAAATGGTTCTTGTATTGACGATACTCGTGTAAGTACGTATAACATACAGCAATTACTCGTTTCAATTTCTTAAAGGAAGAACTTTTTTCTAAAAAGTTGATTTTAAGGTTAGTTTTTAGACATTTTAGCTTTTTCGTTCCAGGTAGTATACCCTCATAACTTGCCTTAAATTCCGATTTCGGCCAAAATTCTTTATCTTTACATAATCACGTAGGCCCTTGGTACCACAATTTATTTTTTATGAAATTGTTAGGTATTTGCCCCCGTGATAGTTCGTCAGCACGATTATCGCTTGAACGAACATGGTACCATTGATTGATAGCCGTTTTACTTCGTATTTCTGAGACTCGATTTGCTTAAAAAAATTGTAAAGTATTAGGCTGTTTATGTAAACAATGTGACACAATCTCAGAGTCTGTCCAAAAAGTTATAGCGTTGCAAACGGAGGGAAGTGAATTAAAACGTTTCTTGGAAGCAAAATATCGTTTACTGATTTAGGAAAGAATAACTCTTTTAGTGATTGTCTTATTGAAGTCGGGGCTTTTAAAGAAATGCGTGAAAGAATCCTCTCTATACCCTTCCAATATATACCCAGAGTTTTTGTGACATAGCTTTTATTTAATTTAAAATCGTTATCAAGACTTTTCTCACTCACGTCTTCAGTATATTAGGTTCGTTAGAAGCCCATTGCCGAAAGTTAAGACAAGCTCGACTTAAAAGCTGAGTCTTCTGATCGTAAATTTCCCGAGCCTCTTTAATCGTAGAAGCATTGGTTATCAAATGATCGACATATAAATCTTTTTTTAACAACTCTGCCGCTAAAAGAAATGCATGACCCTCATCTTCCGCAAACTGATGTAAATATCCAGCAGCGAGAAAAGCTGCTAAGGCAAAACCAAACGTTACCGTATTCAAATAATATTCGTTTATCTGATTGTTTTCTTTCCAAAGAATTTTTTGATATTTATGATCTTCTTCACGAATTAAATATTGCCGGCACATTTTTTCTATATCCGCTATAAGTACATACGTTGTAAACCTGAAACGGAGCAATAGGGAAAAAAGATCGTCGTGAAATGTAGGACCGTCCATTAATGTTTCTTTTAATGAAATTCCGGTTATGCTCTTTGCTGATGCATTAAATACTACTCTTAATTTCGTAGCGGTACTAGATTCTTTAATAACCGCGTGATGAGGCAGGTAAAAACCCTCAAAATCTTGAGATGATTTTGATAGTAACATACGATTTAAATCCAAATATTCTTGAATTACAGCTGTATATTGCATTTTTAATTCAGAGTCCGTGATCGTCTCGCCTTACATGGTTTTTAAGGTGAGTTTCACACTCGATCTCTTCTTAAGAAAAATGAGGATTATCTGTTATTTCTTCGACAGACCAAAATTTTTCTTTCATGGTTGTTAGTTCTGTAAGCCAAAAATCAAAACTTTTAGGTGCTATAGATTCCTTTGAAACTTCTAAATCGCCAGCAATTATCTATCCTAACCGCGTTTTTTGCAAATAAAGATTGTTTTTATCTTGAGACAGATTGATTGGGCCGATTGAAAATAAGGATAAGGTTACTTCGGCCCTAATAAGCATATCAATTGAAGCTGGTAAGTGAAAGTTTGGATCAGAAAGCAAAATGTTTTTTTGAATTTTAAGACACTCTCGAGGTATTGTTTTATTAGGGAATAAATCTGTGATATTAGGGACGATCAAGAAATTAAGGGTGCGCCTATGGTCATTGTAAATTGATTTGAAAGTAATTGAAATCATGCCATTTACTGAAGTTGTAAGATGATCAAGAGCACCGACAGTAAAAGAACAATTAGATCAAACAATTAGTATCAAGCAAATCCCGAGCTTTAATTGGATTTTTTTTACGCCAAAAGTTTCTACTGTCGCACTCACCATTAATTGAATAGATGGCGTTGACTTAAGAGAAGTTAAGGCAATTTTTGAAACTTTATGTGATTGTCAAGGTTCCTTAGATTCGTTTTGATCTTGCGGCTTCGTAAAGTGTAATAAGCTGTTATGACGTTTGCCGCATTTTTTACAATTTCGGAATTTG
>NC_046663.1:66155824-66161069 GCF_010883055.1 Belonocnema kinseyi | reverse complement strand
ACTCCAAGGCGCGTTGCCGTGTTAAAATGTTTGGACAACTGCAATGCACAGTAACGTACGTTACTCAACGAAATTTGTATACTATGTATACTAAATATATTTCTACAAAATTAAATATTTGTATGGAGTTTAATTATCAAAGAAACGCGCGGGTTTCTTTTTGTTCTGATTAACAGAAGTTTTTAACCATTTGCATACTTTTTCTAAAGTTTGTTGTTTTTTTATAATTTGTCTTTTTTGGTAAAGAATTTTTTTGTGTGTGTTGAAAATTCATTTAATTGGTTGGAAATTACTTTACAAAAGTAAAAATCAATTTTTTAAACCAAAAACTTGAATACATTTTTGGTCAAAACTGTTTAGTATTGAGGAATTTTCCGCAACACTAACCAGCAGTGAGAATAATTGTGGGTAGAAATGTCTCATTAAGACCTCAATTGAGCGTTTGACCAGAAGACAGAATCATTTGGCGATTAGTTTAATTTTAAACGCTAGAGGAGAAAGTTCTACTAATACGAATTGAAATGGAGTTCCTGAAAACTATTTGCTAATTTGTGCATATAATGTGTTTATAACAAATAAATGGAATAATGAACAAATTATTTGTATTCTATAGCTCCCTAAACATTCATTTAAGAATATACAAAGTTTATATGATCAGTTATTAAAGCGTCAAAAATGGTTAGGCTCAAAATTTCAGTTTTTCCCTACTTTGAGTGACAAAATTATTAATAAAAAAATATAAAATACAAAATTTCAGAGCTTCAAGCTCTTTGGAATTTAATTATCCATAATTTAAAACAAAAAAATGAAAATCGGACCAAAATTGAAGGCTCTAGACATTTTTGATTGAAAAAAGTCCATTTCCTCCCACTGTGCGCGCCTTCAAATTGACCTCCATGGTAGAGGGCAACAGAGTTCATAGACTATATTCTAGTTAAATGTCCCGTGTAACACAATGCAGAAGCCGCCGGTTGAGAGAGCTGTCTTGCTTCGAGAGCGAGTCCCGCGCTGAACAATCGAAAAATGTCGCCGAGATATGAAAAAAGTCACTCAGGAGAAAATCATTGTTGTTTAAGCACCTTGCAAGATTGTCATAGAAACTTTTTGAATTATCTTGAAAAGTTGAGAATTGGTGACACGTGGGTGTCACGTGGGTGTAAAGTAACTTAGAGGTTCTCATAATTATCTATCAATGTGGCGATGCGAAACTCATGATTAAGAGGTTAGACCACGGTCTGCTGTCAATCCTGACAATGTTAAAATTGTACATATTTACGAATTTTTCAGTAAACACGACTATATTAAAGTACTTTTTCAATTAGTAATTCTTTATACATACCATAAATATATTTATTTTCGGTAGATTTTCTCTATTGGTTTTTACGAAACCCCCATTGGACATTTTTTTTTTAAAGAATATTTTGCGGCTTCTATTTTCTATGTGCAGATAACCAAAACAAAGCATCGGCACAGAAAAAGATACTTGAGAATCACTGACACGTGTGCTGTGATTGGTGGAGAATCCCACCCCTTTGACGTCAAATAGGCCCTCCAATCGAGATCGTGATAAAAAAATTCATGTTTCAACATTAAATTAAAAATAGTAAACAATATGTAAAAAAACTTATGGACGTTTTTATAATTAGAATTTCATATACAATAAGATCCATTTATTAGAAAAATGATATTTACTTTGGAAACAATCCTATTAGTCTTTCAAAAATTTTTCGATATACCGATGAGAACGACGACAACAAAAATGACCATATACAGACCAACACCATCGGAAGACCTGTTTTGTTCGGATTCGGGGGTCTCGCAACGTAGATTTAAAGAAATTCAAGATAATCATTTTTCACATAAAAAAACACCTTCTCATTGTGCTAAGAATGTAATAAAGGCATATGAAATTCAGCTAGCCGTTCCGTTTGGTCCCTTACACCTCGAAACATATTTGACAAAAATGAAATTAACAAAAATGTATTCTTACTGGAAGTTGCATGACACATTATTTATCTTGTTAAAAAAATTTGTGTCTTTTGCCGTTTTTGCAATAAATTAAAAAACTGTATTTGTTTAAAAATAAAATTGATCTAAAATGTTGACTTTGTCTTGCTCCGACGCCCACATTCATTAATATTTTGGCGTCAAAATAAAAAATGTTTACTATTAAACTATTCTGAACTTGATAAAATTCCAAAAATGAACCATTTTTGTTACGGAGAAAAGTTATTAACTTCTTTGTCAAGCATAATCGAAACAGGATTACAAAATTTTTGCTCGCTTTAACTATCTGAGGAATTTCAAATGCAAAAAGACTTTTAGCAGAAGAAATTTCTATTAAGATATAATAAAGTTTTTTTGAGAAGTCTTATATTAATTTTTCTAACTGTTAGAGAATGATGATAATTAAATTTACCATTGAGGGTACCCCGAAACCCTCGATAAATCGCGGTCCCCTTGTTTTGAATTTCAGTGATAGGAATACTTCATAATAAATACAGATTCGATTACCTTATATTTAAATAAATACGTGCGTAATTAAATAAATATTGATCGAATGTTTCGCGACAAAAATTAAGAATAATATGGATTTCAATGTTTTTGTTTCTGAAATAGAACAAAAGATCAATTTTTCTATTCTGGACTTCGTTGTAAAAAGAAAATGTTTGCCTTTATGTTAGAAAAAGTTCAAGCTGACACCAATAAATGAAGAAATCCGAAAATCAACTGGTAATTGCATACATTAAAAAAATAATGTCTTAAGAATCTAAAGAGCGAGAAATATTTTTTATAACAATGTTTTTTTTTTGAGATAATTAATTTTTTAACAGAAAATTCAACTATGACATTTTTGGCAAAAAATTAATTTTTTTAAATAAAGTGTGATCTATTTTAGTTGAAAAACTAATTGTTAAAAAATTTATGGATTTGGTTAGAAATTCGTATTTGTTAGTAGAAAATGAATCTTCTTGTTTAAAAATTCACCTTGCTGATTCAGGATTCAACCATTTTCGGACAATTCTTTTTTTTCAGAATTAATTTATTGAAATGAAAATTTAATTTTCCATTTTTGGCTAAAAATTTATTTATATTTTTAATTACAATCTCTTTTGGTAGATAACTCATATATTTTTTTTAATTACACTTCTTTAAATTGAAAATTATTTTTTTAACTAGAAACTGAAGCATCCCATTTTTTATTGAATATTAAGTTCATAATTGAAGCTTCATCTGTTACGGTTTAAAACAAATCTTTTTGATTTAAAATTTAACTATTTTCTTCAAATTTCTATGTATTTTAAAAAAATTAATTTCTATAATGGTAAAATCTACTTATATTACTTTTGGTTAAAAAAGTGATATTTTTAAGTTAAACATCAAATATTTGTTTGATAGTATTCATTCTAAATGAATTCTTGTAATAAAACTTATAAACTTTAAACATTTGTGTTAATATATTAATTATGT
Organism: Belonocnema kinseyi; assembly: GCF_010883055.1. Taxonomy (NCBI): domain Eukaryota; kingdom Metazoa; phylum Arthropoda; class Insecta; order Hymenoptera; family Cynipidae; genus Belonocnema; species Belonocnema kinseyi. The sequence continues at coordinate 66,157,598 of NC_046663.1, read as the reverse complement.
CTGTAATTAAGTACCTTACGATGTCAAAATAATTATTACAGCTTTCGGAGCATTTTCTTATGCACTAACATTCGTATATTGTTTACTTCACATAATCACGTAGCTACGATTTTTTCTTTTTACAGTTTTTCCTATTGCCTGAGTCACACAGCGGGTTATTAATTGGTTTACAGTGCGAATTTCTATTACTATTCTTTTTTATTTAATAACTTCTTCTACTAATCTTGTGGATTCACGCTGCATACTTTAAATTGTTCAAATTTTCATTTTTACTTTTTTATTTCATAAATATTACTATTGTCTATTTTCTTAACTTCAAAACTATTAATTACTTTGATTTACCCAATCGGATTGAATACACGATTCAGGAATATTATTTATTGGCGTTTGAATACCTCGCGCCTTCTACCGCTGGCTCTGAATTCCGCTCCATTTTCCCCCACCACAGGGCCACATGGCGCGTTTCTTAGGGTCCCTAGTACGAGTCGACTAAAGGTCACATCTTCCCATTTCATTGTTGCATTGTTTGGTATACTTTGTGTATGCCGGGCTGCGGTTAGCTACGGGTGTTATTCTTTTGGTTTATCGGTGAGTGGCTCTGTTAAATGCTGCGAAGACCAGCCTCGTGTAAAACCGAAAATGCACGAGCCGGAATCCGAGCCCTCCCGACTTAATTAATGACGATGTAGCTGCTCCTCAAATTTATTTTGGTTATGAATCCCGAATTACATTAGAACCATTTAGCTTATTGCAAAGAGGAAAATATAATTTAGTTCCCGTAAATAGATATAGGAGGCCAAATTATGAAATGATTCAGAAATAACTAAAACTTGTGACAGGTTGTTTAAAATTTGGTATGGTTTCACTTTCAACCATTTTATACCAAAAGAAAAGAAGTTTTATCAAAAAATGCATTTTCAACCAAAGAAAGTAACTTGTAATTAAAATAGATGAATGTCTAACAAGAAGAAGAATTTTCTTCCAAAAAAAAATAATTTTTAACGAAGAAAGGCCAACTTTTAAGCAAAAAGAAAACAATGAATTTTCAAATAAAAAAATTTTGAACCAAAAATGATACAGTTAAATTTTCAGTATAAGAAAATGATTTTTTAACTAAAAAAAATCGAATTTTCAACAACAATGTTAAATTATTAACAAAAAAATCAATGTTTAAACAAGAAGAATCATTTTCTATTAGAGAAGGATGTATTTACACTAAAAAAGTAATTTTAAAAAAAGTGTAACAAAATCGTTAAATTTTCAACTTTAAAAATGAATATTAAAAGTAAAAAGGAAGTATTCAACCGAAAATAGAATAGTTAGATTTACCGATAAAAAATTTAATTTTCTACAAAATAATTTTTTAATTTTCGATGTAAGAAACTACTTTTCAACTGAAGAATATTTTGTACAAAAAAAAATTTAATTTACAGCAGCTTAGTTAAATTTTTAAAGATATAGTTGGATATTCAATTAAAAAAGATACATTTTTACCAAGAATGGAATGGAATGAATTCTAAAAGAAAATTGAAAAAGAACACCATTTTTATTATTATTATTATTTCGTAAAATTTTTAAAACAGGGTGTTTAAAGAATGTGTGGTAAAATTTTGCAATTTTGCCATGTTATATAATTTTAGAAAAAATAAGGAACTTAATTTTTATCAAGCTATCTTGCGTAATTTTATTGCACAATTTTTTGTTAGGTTTATGTTGGTTTAAAAATCCAACAATTCTAAAAGTACATTTTTGTATAGTACCTTAATAACTAAGG
>NC_046663.1:66148510-66155724 GCF_010883055.1 Belonocnema kinseyi | reverse complement strand
TACTGATATCGGGAAGTGCTACAAACCTAGCACTTCCCGATATCAGTAGATATTCCCGCTCATGGTCAGGCTTCCTTTTCTATCTTTCTTATTTTTTACTTAATTTTCTTCTAGTTTTTTTCTCACTTTTTTATCTTTTCTGTTGAAGCTAGTTTTCCCCTATTTCCGCATCCATTTTTTCCCAGTTTATTTTGACTCTATTTTGAACCATTCACTTACTCAATCCTGCTACAAGAAGTGCAATCAAGGAGTTTTTCCCAGGGTAATTTTATTTGATGTTGTCGATAGTGGAACTTGACCGAACTTTTTCGGTCTAAATTATATATATCCTAGCTGCATTTTTTCTCAATCATAATTTTCAATTGAAATATAAATTTACAAGAAATCCATTTTCAAAATTTTTCAATTTAAAAATTCAAATTTCCTTCGGTCCATGGCACACATGCATCAATTTAAAATTTCAATTTTCATCATTATAATGACTTTCGGTCTCGACTTGGGAGATTTCTGGGGATTGTGGGTTTTTCAAGGAGGGCGTCCAATTTTTGAGGGGTCTCGCAAATTAAAAGATAGGTGAAGATGTAGAGAGTCGAGAGCTGGGTGAAGTCAATGAAGAGGAAGAAAGTTAAACAAAACAAAAAGGTTATTCAATAATTTGCAAATATTTGATTCTGAGAGTCACAACTGTCTCATAAGGCCAAACCGGGCAGCGAAGCCGAGATCGGGTAAATCAAGTTGGAAGGCATCCGGGCGATGAAGCCAAGGTACCCGGAGCAGCGATTGGTCCTCCTCGGAGATGATGCTCTCTGGCGATCGAGCTGATGGCTGGAGATTTTCTCGGGCAGACGGCTGACCAAGTTTACGGCAAGAGAGCACAGTACTAATGGCTTTCGGAGCAAGATTGCGGTAATAAGTACTAGGAATGTTGTTCCACACTCCTGCTGCTGGGCCCGCAGGGCCGTAATATGGCGGGGTGCTTATGACTTTGTTACAACCTTACCATGGAGGTCGACTCCAAGGCGCGTTGCCGTGTTAAAATGTTTGGACAACTGCAATGCACAGTAACGTACGTTACTCAACGAAATTTGTATACTATGTATACTAAATATATTTATACAAAATTAAATATTTGTATGGAGTTTAATTATCAAAGAAACGCGCGGGTTTCTTTTTGTTATGATTAACAGAAGTTTTTAACCATTTGCATACTTTTTATAAAGTTTGTTGTTTTTTTATAATTTGTCTTTTTTGGTAAAGAATTTTTGTGTGTGTGTCGAAAATTCATTTAATTGGTTGGAAATTACTTTTCAAAAGTAAAACTCAATTTTTTAAACCAAAAACTTGAATACATTTTTTGTCAAAACTGTTTAGTATTGAGGAATTTTCCGCAACACTAACCAGCAGTGAGAATAAGTGTGGGTAGAAATGTCTCATTAAGACCTCAATTGAGCGTTTGACCAGAAGACAGAATAATTTGGCGATTAGTTTAATTTTAAACGTTAGAGGAGAAAGTTCTACTAATACGAATTGAAATGGAGTTCCTGAAAACTATTTGCTAATTTGTGCATATAATGTGTTTATAACAAATATATGGAATAATGAACAAATTATTTGTATTCTATAGGTCCCTAAACATTCATTTAAGAACATACAAAGTTTATATGATCAGTTATTAAAGCGTCAAACATGGTTAGGCTCAAAATTTCAATTTTTCCCTACTTTGAGTGACAAAATTATTAATAAAAAAATATAAAATACAAAATTTCATAGCTTCAAGCTCTTTGGAATTTAATTATCCATAATTTAAAACAAAAAAATGAAAATCGGACCAAAATTGAAGGCTCTAGACATTTTTGATTGAAAAAAGTCCATTTCCTCCCACTGTGCGCGCCTTCAAATTGACCTCCATGGTAGAGGGCAACAGAGTTCATAGACTATATTCTAGTTAAATGTCCCGTGTAACACAATGCAGAAGCCGCCGGTTGAGAGAGCTGTCTAGCTTCGAGAGCGAGTCCCGCGCTGAACAATCGAAAAATGTCGCCGAGATATGAAAAAAGTCACTTAGGAGAAAATCATTGTTGTTTAAACAGCTTGCAAGATTGTCATAGAAACTTTTTGAATTATCTTCAAAAATTTAGAATTGGTGTCACGTGGGTGTCACGTGGGTGTCACGTAACTTAGAGGTTCTCATAATTATCTATCAATGTGGCGATGCGAAACTCATGATTAAGAGGTTAGACCACGGTCTGCTGTCAAACCTGACAATTTTAAAATTGTACATATTTACGAATTGTTCAGTAAACACGACTATATTAAAGTACTTTTTCAATTATTAATTCTTTATACATACCATAAATATATTTATTTTCGGTAGATTTTCTCTATTGGTTTTTACGAAACCCCCATTTAACATTTTTTTTAAAGAATATTTTGCGACATCTATTTTCTATCTGCAGATAACCAAAACAAAGCATCGGCACAGAAAAAGATACTTGAGAATCACTGACACGTGTGCTGTGATTGGTGGAGAATCCCACCCCTTTGACATCAAATAGGCCCTCCAATCGACATCGTGATAAAAAAATTCATGTTTCAACATTAAATTAAAAATAGTAAACAATATGTAAAAAAAATTTATGGACGTTTTTATAATTAGAATTTCATATACAATAAGATCCATTTATTAGAAAAATGATATTTACTTTGGAAACAATCCTATTAGTCTTTCAAAAGTTTTTCGGTATACCGATGAGAATGACGACAACAAAAATGGCCATATACAGCCCAACAGGATTATAAAATTTTTGCTCGCTTTGACTATCTGAGGAATTTCAAATGCGAAAAGACTTTTAGCAGAAGAAATTTCTATTAAGATATAATAAAGTTTTTTGAGAAGTTTTATATTAATTTTTCTAGCTGTTAGAGAATGATGATAATTAAATTTACCATTGAGGGTACCCCGAAACCCTCGATAAATCGCGGTCCCCTTGTTTTGAATTTCAGTGAAAGGTATACTTCATAATAAATACAGATTCGATTACCTTATATTCAAATAAATACGTGCGTAATTAAATAAATATTGATCGAATGTTTCGCGACAAAAATTAAGAATAATATGGATTTCAATGTTTTTATTTCTGAAATAGAACAAAAGATCAATTTTTCTATTCTGGACTTCGTTGTAAAAAGAAAATGTTTGCCTTTATGTAAGAAAAAGTTCAAGCTGACACCAATAAATGAAGGAATCCGAAAATCAACTGGTAATTGCATACATTAAAAAAATAATGTCTTAAGAATCTAAAGAGCGAGAAATATTTTTTATAACAATGTTTTTTTTTGAGATAATTAATTTTTTAACAGAAAATTCAACTATGACATTTTTGGCAAAAAATTAAATTTTTTAAATAAAGTGTGATCTATTTTAGTTGAAAAACTAATTGTTTAAAAATTTATGGATTTGGTTAGAAATTCGTATTTATTAGTAGAAAATGAATCTTCTTGTTTGAAAATTCACCTTGCTGATTCAGGATTCAACAATTTTCGGACAATTCTTATTTTTTCAGAATTGATTTATTGAAATGAAAATTTAATTTTCCATTTTTGGCTAAAAATTTAATTTTCCATTTTTGGCTAAAAATTTATTTATATTTTTAATTACGATCTTTTTTGGTAGATAACTCATATATTTTTTTAAATTACACTCCTTTAAATTGAAAATTATTTTTTCAACTAGAAACTGAAGCATCCCATTTTCTATTGAATATTAAGTTCATAATTGAAGCTTCATCTGTTACGGTTTAAAATAAACCTTTTTGATTTAAAATTTAACTATTTTCTTCAAATTTCTATGTATTTTAAAAAAAATTAATTTCTATAATGGTAAAATCTACTTATATTACTTTTGGTTAAAAAAGTGATATTTTTAAGTTAAACATCAAATATTTGTTTGATAGTATTCATTCTAAATGAATTCTTGTAATAAAACTTATAAACTTTAAACTTTTGTGTTAATATATTAATTATGTCTGTAATTAAGTACCTTACGATGTCAAAATAATTATTACAGCTTTCGGAGCATTTTCTTTAGGCGCTAAAATTCGTATATTGTTTACTTCACATAATCACGTAGCTACGATTTTTTCTTTTTACAGTTTTTCCTACTGCTTGAGTCACACAGCGGGTTATTAATTTATTTACAGTGCGAATTTCTATTACTATTCTATTTTATTTAATAACTTCTTCTACTAATCTTGTGGATTCACGCTGCATACTTTAAATTGTTCAAATTTTCATTTTTACTTTTTTTTTTCATAAATATTACTATTGTCTATTTTCTTAACTTCAAAACTATTAATTACTTTGATTTACCCAATCGGATTAAATACACGATTCAGGAATATTATTTATTGGCGTTTGAATACCTCGCGCCTTCTACCGCTGGCTCTGAAATCCGCTCCATTTTCCCCCACCACAGGGCCACATGGCGCGTTTCTTAGGGTCCCTAGTATGAGTCGACTAAAGGTCACATCTTCCCATTTCATTGTTAATGTTGCATTGTTTGGTATATTTTGTGTTTGCCGGGCTGCGGTTATCTACGGGTGTTATTCTTTTGGTTTGTCGGTGAGTGGCTCTGTTAAATGCTGCTAATACCAGCCTCGTGTAAAACCGAAAATGCACGAGCCGGAATCCGAGCCCTCCCGACTTAATTAATGACGATGTAGCTGCTCCTCAAATTTATTTTGGTTATGAAATCCCGAATTACATTAGAACCATTTAGCTTATTGCAAAGAGGAAAATATAATTTAGTTCCCGTAAATAGATATAGGAGGCCATATTTTTTTGTCTAAAATGTTTCAAATTTATATTGCTGCATATGTTAAATTTATAATTAAAAAGATACTTCTTCAGGAGAAAAAATGTCAACAAAATTGTTCAATTTTAATCTTTAGAAACGAATTTTAAACTGACGCAACAACCATCAAACCACATAGTTGACTTTTAACTGAAAAATAATGTGTCAACGAAAAATTGAATAGTTGCATTTTAAGTTAAAAATAATTCTGTACCCAAAAAATTCAATCGAATTTAAACAGAATAGTTAAATTTTTAAACCTATAGTTGAATTTTCCATTAAAAAAGGTAAATTTTTTACCAAAAATGGAATGAATTCTCAAAGAAAATTGAAAAAGGAACACCAAATTTTTTTATTATTTTGTTAAAAATTGAAAAGGTGTGTAAAAGAGTGTGTAGAACATTTTTGCAATTTTTCCTTGTTATAAATAATATTAGAAAAAATAAGGAACTTAATTCTTATCTAGCCTTCTCGCGCAATTTTCTTGCACAATTTTTTTTATTAAAGTTTATGTTGGCTTGAAAAATGTGCTTCCCAATTTGAGTAAGTTTAGAAGATATTCTGAAATTATTAAATGATTCAGAAATAACTAAAACTTGTGACAGGTTGTTTAAAATTTGGTATGGTTTCACTTTCAACCATTTTATAACAAAAGAAAAGAAGTTTTATCAAAAAATGCATTTTCAACCAAAGAAAGTAATTTGTAATTAAAATAGATGAATGTCTAACAAGAAGAAGAATTTTCTTCCAAAAAAGATTAATTTTTAACGAAGAAAGGCCAACTTTTAAGCAAAAAGAAAACAATAAATTTTCAAATAAAAAAATTTTGAACCAAAAAAGATACAGTTAAATTTTCAGTATAAGAAAATGATTTTTTAACTAAAAAAAATCGAATTTTCAACAACAATGTTAAATTATTAACCAAAAAGTCAATGTTTAAACAAGAAGAATCATTTTCTATTAGAAAAGGATGTATTTACACTAAAAAAGTAATTAAAAAAAAGTGTAACAAAATCGTTAAATTTTCAACTTTAAAAATGAATATTAAAAGTAAAAAAGAAGTATTCAACCGAAAATAGAATAGTTCGATTTACCGATAAGAAATTTAATTTTCTACAAAATAATTTTTTAATTTTCGATGTAAGAAAATACTTTTCAACTGAAGAATATTTTGTACAAAAAAAATTAATTTACAGCAGCTTAGTTATATTTTTAAAGATATAGTTGGATATTTAATTAAAAAAGATACATTTTTACCAAGAATGGAATGGAATGAATTCTGAAAGAAAATTGAAAAAGAACACCATTATTATTATTATTATTATTTCGTAAAATTTTTAAAACAGGGTGTTTAAAGAATGTGTGGTAAAATTTTTTAATTTTGCCATGTTATATAATTTTAGAAAAAATAAGGAACTTAATTCTTATCAAGCTTTCTTGCGTAATTTTATTGCACAATTTTTTGTTAGGTTTATGTTGGTTTAAAAATCCAACAATTCTAAAAGTACATTTTTGTATAGTACCTTAATAACTAAGGAATATACTTTATAAATATTTTTCCTTGATTCTGCACTAGCGTCAAACATGGTACAAAAAACCGTCGTGAAATTTCATATAAAAACTGTACTCTGTATACATTAATTTTAAAAATGAAAAATAAGCATAATTTTATAAGTATTCCTAAATTTTATTTTAACATGTTGCTTAAGGAATAGATTTCAGAAATAAAATTATAAAAATATCTCCATCAGTTAGTAAAACACTATGTAAAGTCGCCTTTCAAATTATAGACAAAAATAATTCCCAAAATGTTAACAAGCGGTTGTATAGATTTGGCATTAACTTTATGGACCAGTTTTAAAAATATATAGTTCTTTCATCGTTTTTCAGCACATGATTTTGCCCTAAACATAAATCAGCTGAATATACACTTAAATAATAAAAATAAGAAAGGTTGGAAATTCATTCAGTTGTCTGTCAGAAAATCGCACACATTTTTTAATAAAACTTCTTTCCACACCACCTCCCAAGAAAAATTGTTTCAAAGTTTTTATTAAATAATAAGTGTTTTGTACTTAATGGGAAAAAGGAAAATATTGCATTAATTATGGATGTTTAATTGACGTCAGTTCCCTTACTATTTACACCTCAGAATTGAGAATCTCTTTTTCGCAAACAAAAAGTATGAAAGTCCTTCGCTTATTTGTTTACTTAGAATAAGTTTTATGCGACAAAAAAAAGTCTATTTTGAGTACATATGAAATTAGTTGAATTATTTCTAAAAATTGAAAACATTTAAAAATTGCAGTATTAAAATACACTTAAAATTTAAGAATTTTATGTTTAATTTTAAGTAAACAAA
>NC_046663.1:66144690-66148410 GCF_010883055.1 Belonocnema kinseyi | reverse complement strand
TAATTTTATAAGTATTCCTAAATTTTATTTTAACATGTTGCTTAAGGAATAGATTTCAGAAATAAAATTATAAAAATATCTCCATCAGTTAGTAAAACACTACGTAAAGTCGCTTTTCAAATTATAGACAAAAATAATTCCCAAAATGTTAACAAGCGGTTGTACAGATTTGGCATTAACTTTATGGACCAGTTTCAGAAATATATAGTTCTTTCATTGTTTTTCAGCACATAATTTTGCCCTAAATATAAATCAGATGAATATACACTTAAATAATAAAAATAAGAAAGGTTAGAGATTCATTCAGTTATCTGTTAGAAAATCGCACACATTTTTTAATAAAACTTCTTTCCACGCCACCTCCCAAGAAAAATTGTTTCAACATTTTTATTAAATAATAAGTGTTTTGTACTTAATTGAGAAAATGAAAATATTTCATTAATTATGGATGTTTAATTGACGTAAGTTCCCTTACTATTTACACCTGAGAATTGAGGAATCTCTTTTTCGCAAACAAAAAGTATGAAAGTCCTTCGCTTATTTGTTTACTTAGAATAAGTTGTATGCGACAAAAAAAAGTCTATTTTGAGTACATATAAAATTAGTTAAATTATTTCTAAAAATTGAAAACATTTAAGAATTGCAGTATTAAAATTCACTTATAATGTAAGAATTTTATGTTTAATTTTAAGTAAACAAATGATATCTTAAAGTATACAAGGATGCTTCTTCTTTTTATATATTTCAAAATTTATTTTATGACTTATTTTTATTGAAAATGATTGAGCTTCTTGCGATTAAAAGCGAGGATTCAGCCTGAGAATAAATGTGCTGAAAGTAATTGTTTTAAATCATTAGAATTTTAATTTTAAAAACTGAAAATTGTACACAATTTCCAGGCGCATTTTTTTTCCTTTTCGAAATTTAAGGAAATCGTTTGATGTGTTTAAAAGTCTTCTTTGATTTTCTTTTAAAGTTCATTTTTCAGAAGAAAAAACATTAAAAATTTTCACACGAATATTAAGGAAATAATTTTTTTTTTTAATCTTGTCAGTTTTAAAATATTCTCCTGTAATTAATTTTTCGAAATAAAAAATTTATTTTAATGATTGCTAGGAACCTAAAAGAATTGTTGCCATTTTTGTCAAACCTTAGGAAATTCTCAAAAAATCATTGAAATTTTTAATTATATTTAAACCTTTTAAAATTTCTGAATATCTCTTAAGCTTACTCAAATTTAAAAGTACATTTTTAAAATCAACATATACTTAAAAAAATTTTGAAACAAAATTGCACAAGAAGGCCTACTAAGAATTATGTTCCTTAATTTAAGATGTAAAAAAAATTAAATTATAATCTCCTAAATTTGTCTAATGAATTTGAAGAAAAATAGTTTCATCTCCTTTAAATTATTCGGAATTCCTTTGAACCTCCTAAAGTTTGATTTTTTATATTTAAAAATGTAAATTTCGAACAGAATTGAAGTTTAAAGTTCGAGTTGAATCTCTTCCTTTCTTCTAAATATATCTTGAATATTTTATATGTTTAGAAACCTTGTTTAATTTTCTCTTCAAGTACTTTTTTTTAATGGAAAATCAACAACAATTTTCACACGAATCTTGAATAAGTTCTGTTTCTAATCTTGTCAGACCTTCTAAGCCATCTAAATCATTAAAACTTATTCAAACTTTTCCTGATTTTCTTTTAAATTCGGCAAAATTAAAAGGTTTTCTTAAAATCTTCCAGATTCTTTATTGTCAATTTTTGACATCGTTTAAAATGTATTGAAATCTGTTTAAATAATCGCTGAAAATTAATTTTTCAAAATAAAAATGATATTGATTATTCGTAGAAATATCATAATCCAGGACTTAATAAATAAATTCCAAATTACAATAAAAGATTAATAGCTTTAGATATTCCGACGAGAAAAAAATTAAAAGACAAAAGTTATTCAACCAAAAAAGGTCTACAAATTTGTTATGAACTTTTGTTATAAAAATAAATTTAAAGTAAAAAAAATAGCTTTTCAGAAAAACAACACAAGCTACAATAAAATTTTATTTAATAAACTTTTTCGCCTAAATTATATCTACAAATTTTCATAGAACCAACTTAATCTAGGATGCGTACTTTTGGTTCAAAACGTGAAAATAACATTGAAAATAAACAAATTAAATTAGTGGAAAAACGACACCAGCTGCAATTCAATTTATAATTAGAAAAGTGTTGTTTTTGTATAGAATGCGCACTTTTTTATTTTAAAAAACAAGATAATGAAAATACGTCTGTTTCGATACTAATATGCATATTATGGTTATAATAATATCATTTTGTTGAAGTGGCATAAAATAAAAGAGGAGATGGTGAGTCTAATTAATTCAGACGAAAACATAAAAAATGGACTGAAAGGTAAATCTTAGATCAAATAGTAGGGAACCGCAAGCCGAGTGCTGGAAATCCGGTGTCCCATGCCCTTTGACACGCCGGGAGATGCAAATTGAATGCTGGTAATTTTTGAATGGTTAGGACGATTGATGTAAAATTTTCTAAAAAACTTTATTGTACACTGCAATACACATTTACTTTGTTAAAAATTGTTGCTCACTTGAAATAACTCAAATAGACGAAGTGAACGAAAATTTTGTTATCATGTTTTGAATATGCTTGATGAAACATTTAATAAACTTTTGCCATAAAAAAATTATTCGTTTTAGGAGTTTGTCATGTCGGGAACATTTTCGTGGAGAACTGTTACCAATTCTAGGTTAAAATATGAAAAATTTGCGTTTCGGAGCGAAATGTAGTCAATATTCTTAAAAAAATTTCTTTTTAGAAAAATACAATTCTTATACAAACACAAATCTTTTGAAAACTAGGCGTGTAGATTTCGTACAGAAAGTAAAAAAATTTGATTGTTAGTGATTTGTGGGTTTCATGTGCCGTGTTAAATCAGATATCGCGAAAAGTTGACTGATTCGTTCTAAAAGTAGCAAATTAAACAAAGTATAAAAATACTATTATATTTCAATTTCAGAAGGAATTTATATCAGAGAGATTTTATCACTGATGATGTGAAAAAACAAAATTTTGGGGCTTGAAAACAATTTAGATATTCCAGTATAAATTACGAACCTTGCAGTAGTGCGGAGTGCCTTGTCTTGCATACTTTGGTCTTCATATACATTGTCCCAGCTACAATAATGATTAGCCAACCTTTCTCCTGTTTGGAAATTTTGCGCCTTAGACATTTTCCCAATTTGTAGTTTGTTCCACAATTCGATTTTAAAATCGATGAATCTCTGAAATTAGATTTATCCCTGCTTCAGATATGTTACGACCCTAGAAACATAGTGTTCTATATCGAATTCCAGAAGTCATTTTATTTTTAATTGTTCCCTATCGCGTCACATACGGAGCAAGTAAAAATCAAGTTACTTATGAAATTCAAGCTAGAATCGAGCTACATGCATAAATAAAAAATTCTAGTTAACCAAATTTTATTTGACCGAAATTCGTGTAAATGAAGGTGCGAATTAATGAATATGGTTTTAGGGTCACGATTTGCAGTTCAAGTTGAAAGCGTACTTTTCTTGATAAGTTCTGTTAATCGAAATTTATTTATTTATACTGGTTGTGCTTCCATATGGGTTGCCGAAGTAACTGAATCTGAGGACAATATTAGTCCTTCATTTATAGCCTTTGAATGGACACGCGCAG
>NC_046663.1:66142704-66144590 GCF_010883055.1 Belonocnema kinseyi | reverse complement strand
GATTTGTGTTTGTATAAGAATTGTATTTTTCTAAAAAGAAAATTTGTTAAGAATATTGACTACATTTCGCTCCGAAACGCAAATTTTTCATATTTTAACCTAAAATTGGTAACAGTTCTCCACGAAAATGTTCCCGACATGACAAAATCCCAAAACGAATCATTTTTTTATGGCAAAAGTTTATTAAATGTTTGATCAAGCATATTCAAAACATGATAACAAAATTGTCGTTCACTTCGTCTATCTGAGTAATTTCAATTGAGCAACAATTTTTAACAAAGTAAATGTGTATTGCAGTGTACAATAAAGTTTTTTAGAAAATTTTACATCAATCGTCCTAACCATTCAAAAATTACGAGAATTCAATTTGCATCTCCCGGCGTGTCAAAGGGCATTGGACACTGGATTTCCAGCACTCGGCTTGCGGTTCCCTACTATTTGATCTAAGATTTACCTTTCAGTCCATTTTTTATGTTTTCGTCTGAATTAATTAGACTCACCATCTCCTCTTTTATTTTATGTCATTTCAACAAAATGATATTATTATAACCATAATATGCATATTAGTATCGAAACAGACGTATTTTCATTGTCTTGTTTTTTAAAATAAAAAAGTGCGCATTCTATAAAAAACAACACTTTTCTAATTATAAATTGAATTGTAGCTGGTGTCGTTTTACCACTAATTTAATTTGTTTATTTTCAATGTTATTTTCACGTTTTGAACCAAAAGTACACATCCTAGATTAAGTTGGTTCTATGAAAAATTGTAGATATAAATTAGGCGAAAAAGTTTATTAAATAAAATTTTATTGTAGCTTGTGTTGTTTTTCTGAGAAGCTATTTTTTTACATTAAATGTATTTTTATAACAAAAGTTCATAACAAATTTGTAGACCTTTTTTGGTTGAATAACTTTTGTCTTTTAATTTTTTTCTCGTCGGAATATCAAAAGCTATTAATCTTTTATTGTAATTTGGAATTTATTTATTAAGTCCTGAATGATGATATTTTTACGAATAGTCAATATTATTTTTTATTTTGAAAAATTAATTTTCAGGGATTATTTAAACAGATTTCAATATATTTTAAACGATGTCAAAAATTTTCAATGAAGAATCCGGAAGATTTTAAGAAAACCTTTTAATTTTGCCGAATTTAAAAGAAAATCAGGAAAAGTTTGAATAACTTTTAATGATTTAGATGGTTTAGAAGGTGTGACAAGATTAGAAACAGAACTTATTCCAGATTCATGTGAAAATTGTTGTTGATTTTCCATTAAAAAAAAAGCACTTTAAGAGAAAATTAAACAAGGTTTCTAAACATATAAAATATTCAAGATATATTTAGAAGAAAGGAAGAGATTCAACTCGAACTTTAAAATTAAATTCTGTTCGAAATTTACATTTTTAAATATAAAAAATCAAACTTTAGGAGGTTCAAAGGAATTCCGAATAATTTAAAGGAGATGAAACTATTTTTCTTCAAGAAAAATAGTTTCCTAAGGTTTGACAAAAATGGCAACAATTCTTTTAGGTTCCTAGCAATAATTAAAATAAATTTTTTATTTCGAAAAATTAATTACAGGAGAATATTTTAAAACTGACAAGATTAAAAAAAAAGAATTATTTCCTTAATATTCGTGTGAAAATTTTTAATGTTTTTTCTTCTGAAAAATGAACTTTAAAAGAAAATTAAAGAAGACTTTTAAACACATCAAACGGTTTCCTTAAATTTCGAAAAAGGGTGTAGAAGGTATTAAACGCAACATGTTTCGATTCGGTTTGATTAAAAAGTTTAAAAAATGTGAATAATCGAATAAATTCAAAACATATTTAGTAGAATTAATGATATTCAAAAATAATTTAAACTTTAAAAGAGTTTTAG
>NC_046663.1:66140509-66142604 GCF_010883055.1 Belonocnema kinseyi | reverse complement strand
GATTTGTGTTTGTATAAGAATTGTATTTTTCTAAAAAGAAAATTTGTTAAGAATATTGACTACATTTCGCTCCGAAACGCAAATTTTTCATATTTTAACCTAGAATTGTTAACAGTTCTCCACGAAAATGTTCCTGACATGACAAAATCCCAAAACGAATAATTTTTTTATGGCAAAAGTTTATTAAATGTTTCATCAAGCATATTCAAAACATGATAACAAAATTTTCGTTCACTTCGTCTATTTGAGTTATTTCAAGTGAGCAACAATTTTTAACAAGGTAAATGTGTATTGCAGTGTACAATCAAGTTTTTTAGAAAATTTTACATCAATCGTCCTAACCATTCAAAAATTACGAGAATTCAATTTGCATCTCCCAGCGTGTCAAAGGGCATGGGACACCGGATTTCCAGCACTCGGCTTGCGGTTCCCTAGTATTTGATCTAAGATTTACCTTTCAGTCCATTTTTTATGTTTTCGTCTGAATTAATTAGACTCACCATCTCCTCTTTTATTTTATGTCATTTCAACAAAATGATATTATTATAACCATAATATGCATATTAGTATCGAAACAGACGTATTTTCATTGTCTTGTTTTTAAAAATAAAAAAGTGCCCATTCTATAAAAAACAACACTTTTCTAATTATAAATTGAATTGCAGCTGGTGTCGTTTCACCACTAATTTAATTTGTTTATTTTCAATGTTATTTTCACGTTTTGAACCAAAAGTACGCATCCTAGATTAAGTTGGTTCTATGAAAATTTGTAGATATAATTTAGGCGAAAAAGTTTATTAAATAAAATTTTATTGTAGCTTGTGTTGTTTTGCTGAAAAGCTATTTTTTTACTTTAAATGTATGTTTATAACAAAAGTTCATAACAAATTTGTAGACCTTTTTTGGTTGAATAACTTTGGCTTTTAATTTTTTTCTCGTCGGAATATCAAAAGCTATTAATCTTTTATTGTAATTTGGAATTTATTTATTAAGTCCTGAATTATGATATTTTTACGAATAATCAATATCATTTTTTATTTTGAAAAATTAATTTTCAGGGATTATTTAAACAGATTTCAATACATTTTAAACAATGTCAAAAATTTTCAATGAAGAATCCGGAAGATTTTAAGAAAACCTTTTAATGCTGCCGAATTTAAAAGAAAATCAGGAAAAGTTTGAATAACTTTTAATGATTTAGATGGCTTAGAAGGTCTGACAAGATTAGAAACAGATCTTATTCAAGATTCGTGTGAAAATTGTTGTTGATTTTCCAGTAAAAAAAAGCACTTTAAGAGAAAATTAAACAAGGTTTCTAAACATATAAAATATTCAAGATATATTTAGAAGAAAGGAAGAGATTCAACTCGAACTTTAAACTTAAATTCTGTTCGAAATTTACATTTTTAAATATAAAAAATCAAACTTTAGGAGGTTCAAAGGAATTCCGAATAATTTAAAGGAGATGAAACTATTTTTATTCAAATTCATTAGACAAATTTAGGAGATTATAATTTAATTTTTTTTACATCTTGAATTAAGGAACATAATTCTTAGTAGGCCTTCTTGTGCAATTTTGTTTCAAAATTTTTTAAAGTATATGTTGATTTTAAAAATGTACTTTTAAATTTGAGTAAGCTTAAGAGATATTCAGAAATTTTAAAAGATTTAAATATAATTAAAAATTTCAATGACTTTTTGAGAGTTTCCTAAGGTTTGACAAAAATGGCAACAATTGTTTTAGGTTCCTAGCAATAATTAAAATAAATTTTTTATTTCGAAAAATTAATTACAGGAGAATATTTTTAAACTGACAAGATTAAAGAAAAAGAATTATTTCCTTAATATTCGTGTGAAAATTTTTTATGTTTTTTCTTCTGAAAAATGAACTTTAAAAGAAAATTAAAGAAGACTTTTAAACACATCAAACGATTTCCTTAAATTTCGAAAAAGGGTGTAGAAGGTTTTAAACGCAACATGTTTCGATTCGGTGTGATTAAAAAGTTTAAAAAATGTGAATAATCGAATAAATTCAAAACATATTTAGTAGAATTAATGATATTCAAAAATAATTTAAACTTTAAAAGAGTTTTAG
>NC_046663.1:66138186-66140409 GCF_010883055.1 Belonocnema kinseyi | reverse complement strand
TAGTTTAAAACTCCACTATTAATTTTCTTTGCTAAAATGTTATCTTGATTATTTAGGATTCAACTATTTTCATGATTTTTTTTGTTTGTTATAAATTAATGTGTTTAAGGGAAATTTTAATAATGTCATTATTGGTTGAAAAATAATACTTTTTTTGGTAGAGAATTATTATTATGGGTAAGAAATTAATCTGTTTTTTATTAGTACTAATACAAATGTCCAAGTTCGATTTTTTTGGCTGAGATCGGAAAGAAACAATTTTAAACAATTTTAATCACTGAGAGATTCTGCTAAATAATGTGTAGAACCTGTCTGATTTTAAGTGAATTTCATTTTATTTTAAATACTTTTTATAATGGCCCACTAACATCTTTACTGCTTTTTAAAAAGTTTTTAAATTTCATTGAAGTCACAAAACAAGATGAAAATTGATAATCGAAAAAATATGTTAATGAACTCACCGCGAAACAGTTAAAACTTTATCACACTTACCCTTCGAGATTGTATGGCCTTCCAAAAATTCGCAAGACAGGTGCTCCACTTAGGCCGATTGTTTCTTATGTAGGTAGTTCTACTTACCAATTAGCAACATTCACAAAAAATATTATTGCAAATAATATTAGAGCTCCTAAATCGAGAGTGCTTAACAGCTTCGGTTTAGTGAAGAAAATAAGAAATATGAGGAGCCCGGAAGATTATGTCTTCGCGTCATTAGACGTGGTTTCTCTTTTTACAAATGTGCCGAAAGAAAAGGCAGTCGAGGCGGTTCATAGTAGGTGGAATCAAATTCGATACAAAACCAAGATTTCATAGACAGATTTTGAGGAAGGACTTCGATTACGTCTAAATAATAAAGATTTTAATTTGAAAAACTAAACTTATTTTTAAAAAAAGAGGACTACCAATGGGTTCTCCCCTATCGCCGATTTTAGAAGATTTAGTTATGGACGACCTGGAAACGGGTATTTTACCGAAAATAGGTTTTCAAAAACCGTTGTATGTCCGTTATGTCGACGACATATTAGTAGCTCTTCTGGAAAACCAAGTAGAAAACGTTCTACAAGTTTTTAGTTCAAATGATTATGAGACTAAATTCACGCTAGAGAAGGAAAAAACTAGGGCGACAACCTTTCCGGATATACTACTTCACAAAAATGACGTTCAATAAATAAAGTATAATTGGTATCGCAAACCCACTTTCTCTGGTAGATGCCTAAATTTTGATTCAAACCACCCAAAAATGTACCAAAAAAGTATAGTGTTCATTATAATTAACATAGCCATTCTTCTTTCGGATAAACAATATCATCAACAAATTTACGATTGGTGGGAGACACACTTCGTGTCAACTTTTACCCGGAAAAATTTGTTAAAGATAATATAAAATTTATATTACATATTGTACAATTAGAATAATTTTACTTTAAATAATTGTAATTTTGACTAGCTCACACATATTATGTGTGAAGTCTGAGACCACTAAATCAGACACTCTGGAATGAACATTCTTTAAGGAAAGATAGAATTCTTGTCCTTTAATTAAAAATAAATGTTATATTTATTTTGTCCATCCAGAAAAATTATACGAAATTCTTTTCCTTAGTGACAAAAAATTAGGGAAAGCACAAACATTAAAGTGCAAAATTTACGTGGGCCTCCGAAACAAAATAAAATGAACATTCTTAAAAATGTTTTTCTAAAATCGTACAAAAACGGCAGTTTTCTTCATTCGACGTCATTATATATACACGTATACGTATAAACAATGCAACTGTAGTGTATATAAAACAGAGTGACAGTGGACAGTGACAATCAGTGAAAAAAAAGTGAACAGTTGACGTGAGGGTATTTATTGTACTATTTATTGTACTATTTATTGTACAATACGAACTACGAACAGTGATTATAATTATTGATATTCACAAGAAGTTTTTGTCAAAAAAAGGCACAATGTGTTTTTTTATATTATTCAATAGGCTTCAACTTCTTACCAGACGATGCGTTGAAATATCTTGTGAGAGATCGATAAGGTACCAAGTACTTTCTCAAATTCACCAATACGATTCAACATCTCACGAGCGCAACAAGTCTATGCGATCAAACACTTTGCACCAATGCGCTTAGAGACGATGCGAATAGACGTCTCACCTTCAAAACTTCTTTCTTCTACAGGGCAAAATCAGGTTCAACAAGGTATGTCAAATCATTGAATCGCAAATTAAG
>NC_046663.1:66129501-66138086 GCF_010883055.1 Belonocnema kinseyi | reverse complement strand
TAATAATTTATGAATTTTCTTAAAAATTCATCTTTTTTAGTAGAAAATTAATCTTCTTGTTTGAAAATTCATCTTGCTGATTGCGGATTCAACCATTTTTCGGACAATTCTTTTTTTTTTTTTTAATTAATTTACTTGTGTGAAAATTTAACTTTCCATAAAAATTAATTGATATTTTTAATTAAAATCTGTTTTGGTAGAAAAATCAGCTATTTTCTTAAATTACAATTCTTTAAATTGAATATTATTTTTCTTAACTAAAAACTGAACTAACCCATTTTTCGTTAAATATTAAGTTCATAATTGAAGCTCCATCTGTTTCGGTTTAAAACCATCCTTTTGATTTAAAAATCAAATATTTTCTTTAAATTTACATTATTTGTTCCTAAATTAATTTCTATCATGGTAAAATCTACTTATATTTGAAACTTTCTACATTCTGTAGAAAATTCTTAATTTTTGCTAGAAAAGTAAAATTCTTGGCTAAAAATTGATATTTTTCATTAAGGATTCAGCTATCTTAAAAAAAATCCTTTTTAGTCTGTCAAAAACCACATTTTAAAAAAATTTCGATTCTACTATTTTTGGTAGAAAAATAAACTTCTTAATTGAAATTTCATCGCTTTTTCGAGGATTTGATTATTTTAAAAAAAATTTTTTTATTTAAAAGAAAATTCGATTATACCATTTTTTATAGAAAAATTGTATTTAAAAAATTGATTTTTACATTAAAAAAATTAAACCCTCTTTTTAGGTAATAAATTAAACATCGTGGTTGAAAATTCATCTTCTTTATAGAGGGTTCAATTATTTTGTTGAAAATTCCTTCATAGTTAGTCAACCCCGTTTTCTCTGTTAAAAATTAAATTCTTTAACTGAACATTTATTTATTCCACTTTTGTTAAAACATTAAAATTTTGAATTAAAAATTGATATTTTTTTGTCGAAAATTCAATCAATTGTTTCAAACATCGTCTTTTTATATATA
Source organism: Belonocnema kinseyi (assembly GCF_010883055.1). NCBI lineage: Eukaryota > Metazoa > Arthropoda > Insecta > Hymenoptera > Cynipidae > Belonocnema > Belonocnema kinseyi. Next base: position 66,137,098 of record NC_046663.1, on the reverse strand, counting down.
AAATTAATCTTCTTGGTTGAAAATTCATCTGTTTATTGGAAAGTTCAAATGTGTATTATCAAATTCATCTATTTTAATAAATTTCAACTAATTTTTTGAAACTTTCATCATTTGTTGTTAAATACTAATTCTTTTTACTGAAAAGGGATAATACTATTTCTGATTCTATATATTTATATTTTTAATTAAAATTGTATCTTTTTTAGTTTAAAACTCCACTATTAATTTTCTTTGCTAAAATGTTATCTTGATTATTTAGGATTCAACTATTTTCATGATTTTTTTTGTTTGTTATAAATTAATGTCTTTAAGGGAAATTTTAATAATGTCATTATTGGTTGAAAAATAATACTTTTTTTTGGTAGAGAATTATTATTATGGGTAAGAAATTAATCTGTTTTTTATTAGTCCTAATACAAATGTCCAAGTTCGATTTTTTTGTCTTAGATCGGAAAGAAACAATTTTAAACAATTTTAATCGCTGAGAGATTCTGCTAAATAATGTGTAGAACCTGTCTGATTCTAAGTGAATTTCATTTTATTTTAAACACTTTTTATAATGGCCCACTAACATCTTTACTACTTTTTTAAAAGTTTTCAAATTTCATTGAAGTCACAAAACAAGATGAAAATTGATAATCGAAAAAATATGTTAATGAAATCACCGCGAAACAGTTAAAACTTTATCACACTTACCCTTCGAGATTGTATGGCCTTCCAAAAATTCGCAAGACAGGTACTCCACTTAGGCCGATTGTTTCTTATGTAGGTAGTTCTACTTACCAATTAGCAACATTCACAACAAATATTATTGAAAATAATATTAGAGCTCCTAAATCGAGAGTGCGAGCCTTTGAGACAAAATAAAATAAACATTCTTAAAAACTTTTTTCTAAAATCGTGCAAAAACGGCAGTTTTCTTCATTCGACGTCATTATATATACACATATACGTATAAACAATGCGACTGTAGTGTATATAAAACAGAGTGACAGTGGACAGTGACAATCAGTGAAAAAAAGTGAACAGTTGACGTGAAGTTATTTACTGTACTATTTATTGTACAATACGAACTACGAACAGTGATTATAATTATTGATATTCACAAGAAGTTTTTGTCAAGAAAAGGCACAACGTGTTTTTTCATATTATTCAATACGCTTCAAATTCTTACCAGACGATGCGTTGAAATATCTTGTGAGAGATCGATAAGGTACCAAGTACTTTCTCAAATTCACTAATACGATTCAACATCTCACGAGCGTAACAAGTCTATGCGATCAAACACTTTGCACCAGTGGGCTTAGAGACGATGCGAATAGACGTCTCACCTTCAAAACTTCTTTCTTCTACAGGACAAAATCAGGTTCAACAAGGTATGTCAAATCATTGAATCGCAAATTAAGTGTCAATTAAATAACTGCTCTCAGTCTCATACGATTTATAGGATTCATTGTTTAAAATTGTTCACATTAATTTTAAAAAATGCATGAATTCGATATACTAAGCGTGCTTTTACAGAAGCGTATATCTATTAAAGCAAATGTGACTTCATTTCAAGAGTTTCTTGCACAATTTGACAGTAAAAATCTTACTCAAGCCGCTGAAATTCAAATCAAGTATAATTAATTCCTTTCCTGTCTGTCTACTCTAGACTAATTATGCGATGAAATTTAATTAATCGATGCGGAAACAGATCACAGTCCTGAGAAAAAATCGATTCAAAATGTGTATTTTCAAACACCTGCCCAAGCGCATAATATTTTGACGTCTATATGACCACAGTTGTGACTCGGGCTCCGTTATCGAAAATGGCAATATATCGTCTACATCGATCGGTGGTAGAAAGCTCAATTTACCTCAAACGGTACTCTTAACTTTTAGCAGAGAAATGGAAGAATAGTGGTCATTTAAAGATACGTTGGACAATATGATACATAATCATGATGAACTTTCTAACGTAGAGAAATTACAATATTGAAAATCAGTTCTTAAAGACGAAGCTCTTCCCAAAATTCAAGGTTTTTCTATCAACGAAGAAAATTATAATAGCACTTGGAACCTTCTTGAAAAATCGTACGAAGATAAGCGGTCATTGATCTCACGACATTTAAGTTTATTGTTGCGTTGACCTACTCAAGAAAAATAATGCTAGAAAGGGTGGATTACTCTCGCGGACGAATCGCAACAGCACGTCCAATCTTTAGCTACACCAGGTGTAAATTTAAGTGAAGAAATTGTCGTTGTTATTATTGAGAAAAAATTAAATAAATTCACTCTAGAGAAATGAGATGAAACAACAAAAAAGCGCGAATTTCCAAAATTAGACGATCTCGTAGATTTTCTCTATAGAACTGCTGCTCGTTTATCTAAGCGCGTAGTTGCCGATCCTTCTTCTATTAAATATGACAAGGATGTGAACCCTGCTAAAAAACGAAAATTTGAGCCTAAGCGACAGACACTCGTAACAGCCATTTCTAGAAAATGCCTGTTTTGATCAGAGGATCACGTGCTTTTGAAATGTGGTAAATTTTTTATGTTCACGGTCAATGAGCATTTTAAAACAGTCAAAAGTGGTTCTTTGTGTTTCAATTGCTTAATGAATCATTCAGCCAAAGAATGCAAATTCGGAAATTGTAAAAAATTCAGCAAACGTCATAACAGCTTATTACACTTTACGAAGCCGCAAGATCAAAACGAATCTAAGGAACCTTGACAATCACAGAAAGTTTCAAAAATTGCCTTAACTTCTCTTAAGTCAACTCCATGTGTTCAATTAATGGTGAGTGCGACAGTAGAAACTTTTGGCGTAAAAAAAATCCAATCAAAGCTCGGGATTTGCTTGATACTAAGTGCTTGATCTAATTGTTCTTTTTCTGTCGGTGATCTTGATCATCTTACAACTTCAGTAAATGGCATGATTTCGATAACTTTCAAATCAATTTACAATGACCATAGGCGCACCCTTAATTTCTTGATCGTCCCTAATATCACAGATTTATTCCCTAATAAAATAATACCTCGAGAGTGTCTTAAGATTAAAAAAAAACATTTTGCTTGCTGATCCAAACTTTCACTTACCAGCTTCAATTGATATGCTTATTAGGGCCGAAGTAACCTTATCCTTATTTTCAATCGGCCCAATAAATCTGTCTCAAGATAGAAACAATCTTTATTTGCAAAAAACGCGGTTAGGATGGATAATTGCTGGCGACTTAGAATTTTCAAAGGAATCTATAGCACCTAAAAGTTTTGATTTTCGCCTTACAGAACTAACAACCATGAAAGAAAAATTTTGGTCTGTCGAAGAAATAACAGATAATCCTCATTTTTCTTAAGAAGAGATCGAGTGTGAAACTCACCTTAAAAACCATGTAAGGCGAGACGATCACGGACTCTGAATTAGAAATGCAATATACAGCTGTAATTCAAGAATATTTGGATTTAAATCATATGTTACTATCAAAATCATCACAAGATTTTGAGGGTTTTTACTTACCTCATCACGCGGTTATTAAAGTATCTAGTACCACTACGAAATTAAGAGTAGTATTTAATGCATCAGCAAAAAGCACAACCGGAATTTCATTAAAAGAAACATTAATGGTCGGTCCTACATTTCACGACGATCTTTTTTCCCTATTGCTCCGTTTCAGGTTTCCAACGTATGTACTTATAGCGGATATAGAAAAAATGTGCCGGCAATATTTAATTCGTGAAGAAGATCGTAAATATCAAAAAATTCTTTGAAAAGAAAACAATCAGATAAACGAATATTATTTGAATACGGTAACGTTTGGTTTTGCCTTAGCAGCTTTTCTCGCTGCTGGATATTTACATCAGTTGGCGGACGATGAGGGTCATGCATTTCTTCTAGCGGCAGAGTTGTTAAAAAAAGATTTACATGTCGATAATTTGATAACCAATGCTTCTACGGTTAAAGAGGCTCGGGAAATTTACGATCAGAAGACTCAGCTTTTAAGTCGAGCTTGTCTTAACTTTCGGCAATGGGCTTCTGACGAACCTAATATACTGAAGACGTGAGTGAGAAAAGTCTTGATAACGATTTTAAATTAAACAAAAACTATGTCACTAAAACTCTGGGTATATATTGGAAGGGTAGAGAGGATTCTTTAACGCATTTCTTTAAAAGCCCCGACTTCAATAAAACAATCACTAAAAGAGTTATTCTTTCCTAAATCAGTAAACGATATTTTGCTTCCAAGAAACGTTTTAATTCACTTCCCTCCGTTTGCAACGCTATAACTTTTTGGACAGACTCTGAGATTGTGTCACATTGTTTACATAAACAGCCTAATACTTTACAATTTTTTTAAGTAAATCGAGTCTCAGAAATACGAAGTAAAACGGCTATCAATCAATGGTACCATGTTCGTTCGAGCGATAATCCTGCTGACGAACTATCACGGGGGCAAATACCTAACAATTTCATAAAAAGTAAATTGTGGTACCAAGGGCCTACTTGGTTATGTAAAGATAAAGAATTTTGGCCGAAATCGGAATTTAAGGCAAGTTATGAGGGTATACTACCTGGAAAGAAAAAGCTAAAATGTTTAAAAACTAACCTTGAAATCAACTTTTTAGAAAAATGTTCTTCCTTTAAGAAATTGAAACGAGTAATTGCTGTATGTTATAGGTACTTACACGAGTATTGTCAATACAAGAACCATTTAAAAACTATGAAATTAAATCCTGCTGAAACTGTTATAATTCCAATTGTTCAAAAATTCTGTTTTTATAAAGAAATAGAAAGTTTAACTAAAGAAAAATCATTAAGCAAAAAAAGTCAAATTTATCACCCTGATCCGTTTATTGGACCAGACGGATTACTAGGTGTCGCGGGGCGTTTAGAAAATACTAATATTTCTGTTGAAAAGCAGCATCCCGTTATATTTCTCCAATCAAATTTTGTAACCGAACAGATAATTACAAATTATCATTCCGGGCACTATCACTCAGAAGGACAGACTACTTTATCTGCTATACGTCAAAAGCACTGACATATATATGGAAGAAAGCAAATAAAAAAAAAATGATCAGAAAATGCGTAATTTGTTTTCGTGCGAAACCAAGATTAGCCGAGTACAAGATGGATAATTTACCCAACGCTCGCATAACTAAAACCAGACCTTTCTATCGAGTGGACATCGACTATTGTGGTCCCTTCTATATTAAAGAGCGTAAATATAAAAACCAAAAAAAATTGAAGATATGCGTGGCTGTTTTCGTATGTATGACTATAAAAGCAATTCACATTGAAGTAGTAAGAGATTTGAGTACTGAAGGTTTCAAAGGCGCGTTGAGACGTTTCACTGCTCGCCAATGTAAGCCTAAGTCGATATATTGTGACACTGCTACTAATTTTCAAGGTGCAAGAAATGAACTCAATTAGTTATACGATCTTCTGAAATCAAAAGAATTTAAAGATAACGTTTTTAACTTTGCTAGCAGCAACAACATTGATTTTTATTTCATTCCACCCTCCTCTCTACATTTCGGTGGTCTATGGGAGGCTGGTGTAAAATCTTATAAGCATCATTTCAAGCGAGTAGCTTTAAACGCACTCCTTACATTCGAACAATTTAACACACTTTCTGTCGAAATAGAATCGATTTTGAACTCTAGGCCAATGACTCCTATATCGTCAGATATTAACGATATTTCTGCTCCGATACCAGACACTTTTTAATCGGTGATTCATTGAATATTTTACCTGAACATGATTTTCTGCCTTTACCTTCGAATCAATTGTCTGTATGGAAATTAATTTCTCAAATTCGTCAATATTTTGGGAAAAGTTGGAGCATCGAATATCTAAACCAATTAACTGTACGTCAAAAATGGAATGTTACTACTGTCAATCCGAAGGAAGGCATGATTGTTATTGTAAAGGATAATAATATTCCTTGTATGCAATGGCCTTTAGCAAGAATTCACCAGTCCCATCATGGAAGTGATGGTGTTGTTAGAAGTGTAACTGTAAATACTGCGAATAATCTTCTAAAAGGACCTGTAAAAAAATTGGTATCCTACCTATCAACGACCAAGTTAATGAAACGTGAATGTTGATCGCTCACTCTCGACGGGGGGAGTAATTTACAATTAGAATAATTTTACTTTAAATAATTGAATTTCGACTAGCTTACACATATTATATAGCATCGACTATACTACTTTATATTATATTTTTTACTCTCAATATGTACTCTTTCTTCTTTTTCGTCGTAGCACTTCGACAATAAACTTTGTTTATGTTAGCTCCACTTAAGGGCGATGTGTGAAGTCTGAGGCCACTGAATCAGACAGTCTGGAATGAACATTAGATAAGGAAAGATTGTATTCTTGTTCTTTAAATTTTAAATAAATCTTTTATACATTTTGTCCATCCAGAAAAATTGTACGAAATTCTTTTCCCTAGTGATACAAAATTAGGGAAAGCACAGACAGTAAAGTGCAAAATTTACATATATTTTGGCCCAAAATGAACAACGTAGAGTTGACGAAATATTTTGAAACGCGAAAATTAGGTCTTTCATTAGCATTACATATGTTGTAGGTCTATCTGAGCGAATTGCGAGAGTTCTCGGGCATTATGCCATAACAACGGAGTTTAAAAACAAAATACACCTTACGCCGGTCCTGGGGCTCACTAAAGATAAATTAAATAGATTTGCAAAAGAGCGATATTGTTTATGGCATTCGATGCAAAGGTCAAAATTGCAAAGCGGTTTACATAGGCCAAACTAAATGTCCTTTAGAAGTTAGGGTTAAAGAACACAAGAAAGACATAAAAAAGGTCACTAACAAACAGGCAATTCTCAGTAAGCATAGTATTGAGAAAGATCCTTTTTTCGATTATGATAACGCAAAACTTCTTGCGAATGAATGTCACTATTGCAAACATCTGATGTTGGAAATGTGTCATATTGCTGTTAATGAGAATGCTGTCAATTTAAAAACTGACGTGGAAAAACTTTTAAAAATATACTATCCTGTTGTAAAGCGAAACCAATTTGGAGAACACGTGCTTACTACGGTTGTCGCCTCCTAAAGGTAACCAGCAATCGGCCATCTCAATTTTCAGGTAGAAGTACATCCACAGCTCTTTTAAAAATTGAAGCACCGTTCCCATGAACCCCGTAAGTTGTAAAATTGGAGGGCCTCTGTGAATAGTTTTTCAGTTTTCTTCGTGATTTAAACGGAGCGGATGTCTCTATTGTTTTCATGTCGAAAACTATCCTTTTTATATTGACAGAAATTCTGTTTTATAAAAATTGTCAATCGTTTGATTTTGTGTTTCATTCCACTAAATTCATTTCAAACTTTAAGGGTGTGCCTCTGTGCGACGAATGATTGATTATTGTGTTTTTAGGGTTACAGAGTGATTTACATGCCTGCGATCACCTCATCCCTCTGCGACGGAACGGGAAGACCACACAGAGACGGAGTTGACGGTAAAACAGAGAGAGAGAGACGGAGAAAGATAGGAGCTGCACGACATATTAATACTAATTTAATGCATGAAAACATTTTTTACCAAATATTGAAAGCCAAATTTTAATTTTAATTTTATTTA
>NC_046663.1:66126749-66129401 GCF_010883055.1 Belonocnema kinseyi | reverse complement strand
CTAATATTTCTGTTGAAAAGCAGCATCCCGTTATATTTCTCCAATCAAATTTTGTAACCGAACAGATAATTACAAATTATCATTCCGGGCACTATCACTCAGGAGGACAGACTACTTTATCTGCTATGCGTCAAAAGTACTGACATATATATGGACGAAAGCAAATAAAAAAAATGATCAGAAAATGCGTAATTTGTTTTCGTGCGAAACCAAGATTAGCCGAGTACAAGATGGATAATTTACCTAACGCTTGCATAACTAAAACCAGACCTTTCTATCGAGTGGACATCGACTATTGTGGTCCCTTCTATATTAAAGAGCGTAAATAAAGAAACCAAAAAAAATTGAATTTATGCGTGGCTGTTTTCGTATGTATGACTGTAAAAGCAATTCACATTGAAGTAGTAAGAGACTTGAGTACTGAAGGTTTCAAAGGCGCGTTGAGACGTTTCACTGCTCGCCATGGTAAGCCTAAGTCGATATATTGTGACACTGCTACTAATTTTCAAGGTGCAAGAAATGAACTCAATTAGTTATACGATCTTTTGAAATCAAAAGAATTTAAAGATAACGTTTTTAACTTTGCTAGCAAGAACAACACTGATTTTTATTTCATTCCACCCTCCTCTCTACATTTCGGTGGTCTATGGGAGGCTGGTGTAAAATCTTATAAGCATCATTTCAAGCGTGTAGCTTTAAACGCACTCCTCGCATTCGAAGAATTTAACACACTTTCTGTCGAAATAGAATCGATTTTGAACTCTAGGCCAATGACTCCTATATCGTCAGATATTAAAGATATTTCTGCTCCGACACAAGAAAACTTTTTAATCGGTGATTCATTGAATATTTTACCTGAACATGATTTTCTGCCTTTACCTTCGAATCAATTGTCTGTATGGAAATTAATTTCTCAAATTCGTCAATATTTTTGGAAAAGTTGGAGCATCGAATATCTAAACGAATTAACTGTACGTCAAAAATGGAATGTTACTACTGTCAATCCGAAGGAAGGCATGATTGTAATTAAGTGATGGTGTTGTTAGAAGTGTAACTGTAAATACTGCGAATAATCTTCTAAAAGGACCTGTAAAAAAAATTGGTATCCTACCTATCAACGACCAAGTTAATGAAACGTGAATGTTGATCGCTCACTCTCGACGGGGGGAGTAATTTACAATTAGAATAATTTTACTTTAAATAATTGAATTTCGACTAGCTTACACATATTATATAGCATCGACTATACTACTTTATATTATATTTTTTACTCTCAATATGTACTCTTTCTTCTTTTTCGTCGTAGCACTTCGACAATAAACTTTGTTTATGTGAGCTCCACTTAAGGGCGATGTGTGAAGTCTGAGGCCACTGAATCAGACAGTCTGGAATGAACATTAGATGAGGAAAGATTGTATTCTTGTTTTTAAATTTTAAATAAATCTTTTATTCATTTTGTCCATCCAGAAAAATTATAAGAAATTCTTTTCCCTAGTGATACAAAATTAGGGAAAGCACAGACATTAAAGTGCAAAATTTACATATATTTTGGCCCAAAATGAACAACGTAGAGTTGACGAAATATTTTGAAACGCGAAAATTAGGTCTTTCATTAGCATTCCATATGTTGTAGGTCTATCTGAGCGAATTGCGAGAGTTCTCGAGCATTATGACATAACTACGGAGTTTAAAAACAAAATACACCTTACGTCGGTCCTGAGGCTCACTAAAGATAAATTAAATAGATTGCAAAAGAGCGATATTGTTTATGGAATTCGATGCAAAGGTCAAAATTGCAAAGCGGTTTACATAGGCCAAACTAAATGTCCTTTAGAAGTAAGGGTTAAAGAACACAAGAAAGACATAAAAAAGGTCACTAACAAACAGGCAATTCTCAGTAAGCATAGTATTGAGAAAGATCATTTTTTCGATTATGATAACGGAAAACTTCTTGCGAATGAATGTCTCTATTGCAAACATCTGACGTTGGAAATGTGTCATATTGCTGTTAATGAGAATGCTGTCAATTTAAAAACTGACGTGGAAAAACTTTTAAAAATATACTATCCTGCTGGAAAGCGAAACCAATTTGGAGAACACGTGCTTACTACGGTTGTCGCCTCCTAAAGGTAACCGGCAATCGGCCATCTCAATTTTCAGGTAGAATTACATCCACAGCTCTTTTAAAAATTGAAGCACCGTTCCCATGAACCCCGTAAGTTGTAAAATTGGAGGGTCTCTGTGAATACTTTTTCAGTTTTCTTCGTGATTTAAACGGAGCGGATGTCTCTATTGTTTTCATGTCGAAAACTATCCTTTTTATATTGACAGAAATTCTGTTTTATAAAAATTGTCAATCGTTTGATTTTGTGTTTCTTTCCACTAAATTCATCTCAAACTTTAAGGGTGTGTCTCTGTGCGACGAATGATTTATTATTGTGCTTTTAGGATTACCGAGTGATTTACTTGCCTGCGATCACCTCATCCCTCTGCGACGGAGCGGGAAGACCACACAGAGACGGAGTTGACGGTAAAACAGAGAGAAAGAGAGAGAGACGGAGAAAGATAGGAGCCGCACGACATATTAATACTAATTTAATGCATGAAAACATTTTTTTACCAAATATTGAAAGCCAAATTTTAATTTTAATT
>NC_046663.1:66124808-66126649 GCF_010883055.1 Belonocnema kinseyi | reverse complement strand
TTTATAAAAACAGAATTTTTGAACAATTGGAATTATAACAGTTTCAGCATGATTTAATTTCATAGTTTTTAAATGGTTCTTGTATTGACGATACTCGTGTAAAAACCCTCAAAATCATGAGATGATTTTGATAGTAACATACGATTTAAATCCAAATATTCTTGAATTACAGCTGTATATTGCATTTTTAATTCAGAGTCCGTGATCGTCTCGCCTTACATGGTTTTTAAGGTGAGTTTCACACTCGATCTCTTCTTAAGAAAAATGAGGATTATCTGTTATTTCTTCGACAGACCAAAATTTTTCTTTCATGGTTGTTAGTTCTGTAAGCCGAAAATCAAAACTTTCAGGTGCTCTAGATTCCTTTGAAAATTCTAAATCGCCAGCAATTATCCATCCTAACCGCGTTTTTTGTAAATAAAGATTGTTTTTATCTTGAGAGAGATTGATTGGGCCGATTGAAAATAAGGATAAGGTTACTTCGGCCCTAATAAGCATATCAATTGAAGCTGGTAAGTGAAAGTTTGGATCAGCAAGCAAAATGTTTTTTTGAATTTTAAGACACTCTCGAGGTATTGTTTTATTAGGGAATAAATCTGTGATATTAGGGACGATCAAGAAATTAAGGGTGCGTCTATGGTAATTGTAAATTGATTTGAAAGTAATCGAAATCATGCCATTTCCTGAAGTTGTAAGATGATCAAGAGCACCGACAGAAAAAAAAATTAGATCAAGCAATTAGTATCAAGCAAATCCCGAGCTTTGATTGGATTTTTTTGATGCCAAAAGTTTCTACTGTCGCACTCACCATTAATTGAATAGATGGCGTTGACTCAAGAGAAGTTAAGGCAATTTTTGAAATTTTCTGTGATTGTCAAGGTTCCTTAGATTCGTTTTGATCTTGCGGCTTCGTAAAGTGTAATAAGCTGTTATGACGTTTGCCGCATTTTTTACAATTTCGGAATTTGCATTCTTTGGCTGAATGATTCATTAAGCAATTGAAACACAAAGAGGCATTTTTTACTGTTTTAAAATGCTCATTGACCATGAACATAAAAAATTTACCACATTTCAAAAGCATGTGATCCTCTGATCAAAACAGGCATTTTCTAGAAATGGCTGTTACGAAGGTCTGTCGCTTAGGCTCAAATTTTCGTTTTTTAGCAGGGTTCACATCCTTGTCATATTCAACAGAAGAAGGATCGGCCACTACGCGCTTAGATAAACGAGCAGCAATTCTATAGAGAAAATCTACGAGATTGTCTAATTTTGGAAATTCGCCCTTTTTTGTTGTTTCATCTCATTTCTCTAGAGTCAATTTATTTAATTTTTTCTCAATAATAGCAACGACAATTTCTTCACTTAAATTTACACCTGATGTAGCTAAAGATTGAACGTGCTGTTGCGATTCGTCCGCGAGAGTAATCCACCTTTTCTAGCATTATTTTTCTTGAGTAGGTAAACGTAACAATAAACTTAAATGTCATGAGATTAATGACCGCTTATCTTCGAACGATTTTTCAAGAAGGTTCCAAGTGCTATCATAATTTTCTTCGTTGATAGAAAAACCTTGAATTTTGGGAAAAGCTTCGTCTTTAAGAACTAATTTTCAATATTGTAATTTCTCTACGTTAGAAAGTTCATCATGATTATGTACCATATTGTGCAACGTATCTTTAAATGCCCACTATTCTGCCATTCCTCCGCTAAAAGTTAAGAGGACCGTTTGAGGTAAATTGAGCTTTCTACCACCGATCGATGTAGATGATATATTGCCATTTTCGATAACGGAGCCCGAGTCACGACTGTGGTCATATAGACGTCGAAATATTATGCGCTTG
>NC_046663.1:66119891-66124708 GCF_010883055.1 Belonocnema kinseyi | reverse complement strand
CATTTAACATTAGGCAGATTCTGCACTTCAAGTCGCTGAATCGATCAGGAAGGGAATTATGTTGTTTTTAGATTGAATTTTAAGAGAACTATTTTTTCGTTAAAAAAAAATATTCTATGTTTAAAAGATTGATTGTTAACCAATAAGATAAATGTTTTACAAGTAAAATGAATTTTCAACTAATTACTTGATTTTTAAACTATAAGGGAACAGTTTTTAAAAATTTTGTGTTGAAAATATTCCGCAATTTCGTTGAATTTTTTGTCTGTCTTTACTGAAAATTTTTTCTTGGTTAAAAACTCATCTCTTTTTCTAGAAACTTGCTTTTGTCACTGAACATGAACACAATAAAAATGTATCCCTTTTGGTAGAAAATTTAACTATTTTTTTGAAAACTTGCCTTTTTGGGTTGAAAAATCAACCATTTTGTAGGTATTTTTCTTTTTTCTTTGTTCGTTCAAGAGCTTCGCGCTTGATAATATATGCATATGGCTCTTCGCGCTCGGTCTTTATATATCGTCCAAATTTGCGCAGACTTTTTAAAATTAATTTTTAAAACATATACAACTGTAATTTGGTAGTTGTGAATTATCTTTTGTTAAATCCCCTGTGTTGCGGACTAATTGTTTTGTTTTAAATTGTTCTTTTTTGTTCGCATTCAACTACTTGGTTAAATGTTAAACGAATTGAGTAAAAATTGATTTTTTTTTGGGTTGAAGATTCATCATTTTAGTTGAAATTGTAATTCCATAGTTAAAATTCTTTCTTTCTTTGGTTGAAGATTCATTATTTTAGTTAATAGTTTATCTCTGGTTAAAAATTTAAAAATCTTCTTGAAGTGCATTTTTGGTTCAACTTAGCTGTTATTGTTTTAAAATAATCATATTTTTTAGTTTTTGGTTACAAATTTATTTACTTATTTAAAAGTTTAACCACAGTAGGACTCGTCGCATCGGGACGGATAGGGTCTCCACTTTCGATCAGGCAGGTCGCAGAAACAAATCTAGCTACGCCTACTGGTAGTGACGTATCTTAAAATGTACAAGGCCCTAACATTTCAGTGGCCGTTACAAGCGGGTCAATTCCGTCGCGTGGATACTGCTGTATTATTACGCGCGTGCGCCTACGTATGAAGGTGAGTGGAGAAGTTTACAAGTGGTGGCTATATCCCTCTGAGGATTTTGATGAGACGAGTCCCGATGCGACAGGTCCTACTGTATTTTGTTAAAATTTTATGTTTTTGAATGAAAATGCTACTTTTTGGTTGAAATTGCATTAAAAAAAAAGAATTCTCAATGAAAACGTAGTGGTGAACATCTTGAAACAAAAAGAAAAGAATTTCAACAAAATATTTCAATTTTAACCAGGGTTGAATTTTCGAACAAATACTAGGCAGTCTGATAAGTACCTGAAAATTCTAAGAGATGGCATTAGTATTCACTAATGTGAACCATTTTCGTCGAGCTTGATCCTTCAAATGACGCCTGTCAAAACTTCAGCTATTTATGTTTATGCATTTACAAGTTACAGCACTGAGAAGCGACTAACCTCCGTGTTTTTTTTAATATGGAAAAATCTGAGTTTCGAGTTTTGATCAAACACTACTATCTTCGCAAGAAAACGATATCCGAGACCAAGGCCAAGCTGGATAAGTATTACCCGGACTCTGCACCGTCGATTGGAACGATTCATAAGTGGTTTACCGAGTTTCGTTGTGGCCGTACGAGCACAGTTGATGCTGAACGATCTGGGCGCCCAAAAGAGGTCACTACACCAGAAAATGTCGAAAAAATCCATGATATGATGTTGAATGATCCCAAAGTGAAATAAAGAGAGGTAGCTAATGCTGTAGGCATATCATTGGAACGTGTCGGCAATATCGTTCATTCAGTTTTGGGCATGAAGAAGCTCTGCGCGCGATGGGTGCCGCGTTTGCTCACAGTGGACCAAAAACGAATTCGTGTGACAACTTTCCAGCAGAATTTGGCATTATTTTCGCGTAAGCCGACCGAGTTTTTGCGCCGATTCATAACCATGGATGAAACCTGGTTCCAGTACCACACTCCTGAGTCAACGCAACAGGCAAAACAGTGGGTTCCACCGGGCCAAAGTGCTCCGAAGCGTCCAAAAACGCAACAATGGGTCGGAAAGGTTATGACCTCCGTATTTTGGGATGCACATGGCATAATATTCGTGAACCATCTTGAAAAAGGTAAAACCATAACCGGAGCATACTATTCATCATTATTGGACCGATTGAAAATCGAAATCGCCGAAAAACGACCGCATTTGAAGAAGAAAAAACCGCTTTATCATCACGACAATGCGCCTGTTCATTCATGCTTAGTTGCACAAGCAAAATTGCATGAAATCGGCTTCGAATTGGTTCTTCAGCCACCGTATTCACCAGACCTGTCCCCCAGCGACTATTACTTGTACCCTAACCTGAAGAGATGGCTCACCGGTAAGCGTTTTTACTCAAATGAGGAGCTCATAGCTGAAACTGAGGCGTATTTTGGAGACCTTCCGATCGAGTTCTTTTTGGACGGTATCAAAAAGTTAGAAAATCGTTGGACTCGCTGTATCGACCTAAAAGGAGAGTATGTTGAAAAATAAAACCGACTTTCGCCAAAAAAAACGTCTCCTTGTTTCATTTTTCAGGGACTTATCAGACTGCCTAGTATGTCAATTTTCAACAAAGTAGTTGAATTTTTAACCTGCAAATATGGATTTTCGATAGAAAATGTAATATTCGATGTTTCAACGAATGCTGATGTTGCCCAGAGATGCGTTGTAAGAATAAGGAAACGAATTTTCAATCATAAAGATTAATTTTCCATTAAAGATTCGAATTTAAACCAGAAGTAGAAGAGTTACTTTTTCACACAAAAAGTTAATATATTTCCGAAAAAAAGAAGTTTCAAAAAAATAGTACATTTTTTAACCAAAGAGAGGAATTTTCAACGAAAACTACACTGAGAAACTTCGTATTGGCAAAATGACGAAATTAGGTTACAATCGAGGGACCAAGGCGATAATTCGTATATTTTAATAAAGTAGTCGTAAGCTATACTATTTCCATATGGAATTTTCCTATTTATAATACGAAATCTTAGTATTTTTTATAGTAAAATCCTAGATAGGATAAATTAGTGGAGATAAAATTAAATTATATAAAACAAGTAGAAGAAATAATAAATACCCAAAATACCATAAAAGACTAAATTTGCAAGAGGAATTGCTATTGTGTGTAGAAATATGAATTGTACTATGACACTTTCTACTTTTTGTATTATGGAGTAAGACACATTCGGAATATCTCTTTCGAATATGCGCTGGACCGAGTGCAACCGAGCGTAAATGGCTGTCTCTTTCGTTCATTAGAAAGTTCAATTGAAAGTAAGCTTGACGCGAGTATATGGAAAACGAATGTCGCTTCTCCATGTGCTCGTATCTCGTTTAATCTCATTTATTTACATTTGCACTTCTAAATGAGCGAAAGAAACAGACAACAGATGTTCCGCCGGGCAAGCGTGGTGAGCGAAGTAGCTAAATTATCTGTTTAGCTAGGTAGAAATAAATAGATGTAAAATTATATGATTTAGCTTCAAAACGTCCATATAATGTCTTTAAAAAAATGATTTGAGCTTTTAAATGTTTATAAAGAGAACTAACATTTTGTTTTCAACGTGTTGCAGAGTTTGAATGATCCTAACGCGGCTTACGACCCAATTTTTCCTGAAGGAGGTTTAAACGATAGTGTTTGCTTGAAAGTGAGTATTTTTATGATATCATATATAAACAGATATGAAGATTGTATAGTTATTTATTTTAATAACAGATTTTTACTTTTCAGAACTATGAATCTAAAGTTTTTCTTATAAATATTTTTTTTGAACTGGCATTACACAGTTTTCGTGTAAAAATAAATCATATTCCAGTCTCCTTGTTTTACTTATATATTCTCTTGTTACAGAGTTATGAAAGCTTGGATTCGAATATTCTTCTATCTGTAGTTGTTTGCGATTAACCTTTGGAAGTAAGCATTCATAAAATATCACAAATAAAGTAATTTGGAATTGCTAAGTTTCTTCTTTTCAGAACCATGATTCTCCTTGCTTTCTACCTGTTTATATTAATACGTCAGCTTCAGTAGTGACTATTATCACCAAATCAATTATCGATTGTTTTCAGAGTAAGGTAAATGTCCCATTTTGGGCGAGTGACCCAGTTTGTGCGAATGCTCACATACTGTAGGTAAATCCGTGGTTATCTTAAAGTTTATGACACTAGTAACAGTTTATTCGCATTACAGAGTGGATCAAAGATATTTTAATACATGTTTTATAGTCATTTTATTACGCATTCGTGTTCTTTAAATTTTGTTTAGTCACGCGTGTCGCCATCTGTGACCGATCGAGCATAACATTACACTCGGCTTGTTAGCTCGGGAGTTGACAAGCTGTGTAGTTTTTCGTGTCAACAGTGCTCCAAAATTTGTGTAGAGCGAATATTCGATTGAAAAGTAAGTATTAATTATGAGGTTTTCGAATGTATTATTCAATATAACTGATAGCTAATGGATAATTCGGATATTTCCTTCCGCCTTAATACGGACGGGAAAAAACCGGTTGGAGGAATTTGTGCGAGTGTTTACAAACAACACGGTTACATAAAAATTAGGCGTTTTTTAAAGATAGAAAGAACAGTATTTGATTCTGAAAGCTTTGCCCTTTTAAAATGTTCAGATTCCTAATTACAAATTAAATTAGGAGGCAGTTCTTATCAATGACGATATCCCGCCACTGTAGGAAATA
>NC_046663.1:66118525-66119791 GCF_010883055.1 Belonocnema kinseyi | reverse complement strand
GCATCAGTAGTGACTTTTATCACCAAATCAATTATCGATTGTTTTCAGAGTAAGGCAAATGTCCCATTTTGGGTGAGTGACCCAGTTTGTGCGAATGCTCACATACTGTAGGTAAATCCGTGGTTATCTTAAAGTTTATGACAGTAGTAACAGTTTATTCGCATTACAGAGTGGATTAAAGATATTTTAATACATGTTTTAGTCATTTTATTACGCATTCGTGTTCTTTAAATTTTGTATAGTCACGCGTGTCGCCATCTGTTAACATTACACTCGGCTTGTTAGCTCGGGAGTTGACAAGCTGTGTAGTTTTTCGTGTCAACAGTGCTCCAAAATTTGTGTAGCGCGAATATTTGATTGAAAAGTAAGTAATAATTATGAGGTTTTCGAATGTGTTATTCAATGTAACTGATAGCTAATGGATAATTCGGATATTTCCTTCCGCCTTAATACGGACGGAAAAAAAACGGTTGGAGGAATTTGTGCGAGTGTTTACAAACAACACGGTTACATAAAAATTAGGCGTTTTTTAAAGATAAAAAGAACAATATTTAATTCTGAAAGCTTTGCCCTTTTAAAATGTTCAGATTCCTAATTACAAATTAAAATAGGAGGCAGTTCTTATCAATGACGATATCCCGCCACTGTAGGAAACATAACATGGCGACACTCACCCAAATTGGGACATTGGATTCGCCCCACCCGGTTCAGAGGAAAAATTAATTCGCCCAAATAGTTTCATCGGTATAGCATGAAATATTCTTTATTATTTAATAAAAATTGTTTTAGTATATCGATAAGTAGACAAAGTATTGACGAAAAATGTCCAAACTATGTGGTATTGGGAACTTTCATCGATTCAAAAGATTTAAAATACTTTTACAAGCAAAATTCGCCAGACAAATCCTTACATTCCCCCACATTGGGACAGTTACCTTATGGATGTTTACAGTCCAATAATTATGAAATATATTTTTATTATTATTAAATTTATATATTACTTTAGGAAGCTCTAAAGGAATAGAGAAATGAAACAATTATTGATATCACAAATCAGAATCAGGCAGAACGCAATAAACAGAGAAAGAGATTAACTGTGGTGAGCTATTAATTATTATTAATTGTCTTTCTGTAAATCTTATATGCTAATATTTAAAATAATTATTTTTTAATTGCAGAATCTAACAATCTTTTGAGAGAATGATAGTGATGGCAAATTGGTCATAAATCACTTCAAAATAAATTATAATTTGAACAAACCAATGA
>NC_046663.1:66116650-66118425 GCF_010883055.1 Belonocnema kinseyi | reverse complement strand
AAACATTTAAAAGCTCAAATCATTTTTTTAAAGACATTATATGGACGTTTTGAAGCTAAATCATATAATTTTACATCTATTTATTTCTACCTAGCTAAACAGGTAATTTAGCTACTTCGCTCACCACGCTTGCCCGGCGGAACATCGCTTGTCTGTTTCTTTCGCTCATTTAGAAGTGCAAATGCATATAAATGAGATTAAACGAGATACGAGCACATGGAGAAGCGACATTCGTTTTCCATATACTCGCGTCTCTCTTACTTTCAATTGAACTTTTTAATGAACGAAAGAGACAGCCATTTACGCTCGGTTGCACTCGGTCCAGCGCATATTCGAAAGTGATATTCCGAATGTGTCTTACTCCATAATACAAAAAGTAGAAAGTGTCATAGTACAATTCATATTTCTACACACAATAGCAATTCCTCTTGCAAATTTAGTCTTTTATGGTATTTTGGGTATTTATTATTACTTCTATTTTTTTACATAATTTAATTTTATCTCCACTAATTTATCCTATCTAGAATTTTACTATAAAAAATACTAATATTTCGTATTATAAATAGGAAAATTTCATATGAAAATAGTATAGCTTACGACTACTTTATTAAAATATACGAATTATCGCCTTGGTCCCTCGATTGTAACCTAATTTCGTCATTTTTCCGATACGAAGTTTCTCAGTGTAGTTTTCGTTGAAAATTCCTCTCTTTGGTTAAAAAATGTACTATTTTTTTGAAACTTCTTTTCTTCGGAAATATATTAACTTTTTTTGTGAAAAAGTAACTCTTCTACTTCTGGTTTAAATTCGAATCTTTAATGGAAAATTAATCTTTATGATTGAAAATTCGTTTCCTTATTCTTACAATGCATCTCTGGGCAACATCAGCATTCGTTGAAACATCGAATATTACATTTTCTATCGAAAATCCATATTTTCAGGTTAAAAATTCAACTACTTTGTTGAAAATTGACATACTAGGCAGTCTGATAAGTCCCTGAAAAATGAAAAACGGAGACGTTTTTTTGGCGAAAGTCGGTTTTATTTTTCAACATACTCTCCTTTTAGGTCGATACAGCGAGTCCAACGATTTTCTAACTTTTTGATACCGTCCAAAAAGTACTCGATCGGAAGGTCTCCAAAATACGCCTCAGTTTCAGCTATGAGCTCCTCATTTGAGTAAAAACGCTTACCGGTGGTGAGCTATCTCTTCAGGTTAGGGAACAAGTAATAGTCGCTAGGGGACAGGTCTGGTGAATACGGTGGCTGAGGAACCAATACGAAGCCGATTTTATGCAATTTTGCTTGTGCAACTAAGCATGAATGAACAGGCGCATTGTCGTAATGATAAAGCGGTTTTTTCTTTTTCAAATGCGGTCGTTTTTCGGCGATTTCGATTTTCAATCGGTCCAATAATGATGAATAGTATGCTCCGGTTAGGGTTTTACCTTTTTCAAGATGGTTCACGAATATTATGCCATGTGAATCCCAAAATACGGAGGTCATAACCTTCCCGACCCGTTGTTGCGTTTTTGGACGCTTCGGAGCACTTTGGCCCGGCGGAACCCACTGTTTTGCCTGTGCTCGTACGGCCACAACGAAACTCGGTAAACCACTTATGAATCGTTCCAATCGACGATGCAGAGTCCGGGTAATACTTATCCAGCTTGGACTTGGTTTCGGATATCGTTTTCTTGCGAAGATAGTAGTGTTTGATCAAAACTCGAAACTCAGATTTTTCCATATTAAAAAAAACTCGGAGGTTAGTCGCTTC
>NC_046663.1:66115226-66116550 GCF_010883055.1 Belonocnema kinseyi | reverse complement strand
AAAAATGTCCAAACTATGTGGTATTGGGAACTTTCATCGATTCAAAAGATTTAAAATACTTTTACAAGCAAAATTCGCCAGACAAATCCTTACATTCCCCCAAATTGGGACAGTTGCCTTATGGATGTTTACAGTCCAATAATTATGAAATATATTTTTATTATTATTAAATTTATATATTACTTTAGGAAGCTCTAAAGGAACAGAGAAATGAAACAATTATTGATATCACAAATCAGAATCAGGCAGAACGCAATAAACAGAGAAAGAGATTATCTGTGGTGAGCTATTAATTATTATTAATTATTTTTCTGTAAATCTTATATGCTAATATTTAAAATAATTATTTTTTAATTGCAGAATCTAACAATATTTTTAGAGAATGATAGTGATGGCAAATTGGTCATAAATCACTTCAAAATAAATTATAATTTGAACAAACCAATGAGAGGCATTCTATCCCGAACCATCATCAAAAAATTTAAAAACGATGCATCAAAGTCTTTTCCTGTTGGGCAGAAATTGGCCAATTTCCTCTGAGTGAAAATGGAGTCGAAAAGAAAATGAAAAACTGCCTGGCACTGAAAAGGTTAAAATTTGATACTTTATAACTTTTCTAAATTTTAAAATAATTATATTAATGTCTTGAGGTTCTACGTTCCAAAAATGTGTTAGAAAAATCGTAATTCTCATAGTTTTACAAAAGTCGTCAATAATAATTTGTTCTGTAAATCTACGTAAAATGTTTAATTTTAAACGTGTTAGTAAGATTTCAAATTGATCAATTTTTGTAGCAAAAAGTCGAATTTATAAACCACAAAAAACAAAAATAATTTTTAAAAGGTTTACAAACTATCCTGGACTTTTTAGAACTGGTAGAAACTTTATCGCTCTCTAAATCCACATGAATAAATTTCAAGATTTTGAACATTAAAATGGCAAGACTCAATATGAAATAAAAATTAAAAAGTTTGTAATTCTCAGTGTCTCGCAGCCTGCATATTATGTTCAATTTTCAAAAACCTTTTAAGATTTCAATGTTTTTAGTTTTTATAGAATAAAATTTCATTTTTATAAACCTTAAAGAAATTAATTTATTTTTACAAGCTTTGCACTCTATCCTATTTTTTCTCAGTGTGTTGAAACTTTATGGCACTCAAAATCGATCTAAAAAATTAGAATATTGTATCAATTAAAATCACAGAACCTGACTTAATTGTTTCTACTATTAGATAAGTCTTATACATTTTTCAAATGTCAATATTACGCGCGATAAAGTTTCTAAAAGAGCTCACTAATATTTTAGACCACAAAATGCCAGAAA
>NC_046663.1:66113753-66115126 GCF_010883055.1 Belonocnema kinseyi | reverse complement strand
CAAAGCGCAAAAGAATTAGTAATATACAGAATTTACTCCATTCAACTTATATTATCTTATAACTATTTATTTTCATACTTTGATATTTAACAGTTCTTATTAGACTTTGAGAGGCTTTAGCCGGAGAACATTTCATCCTTATACAGTAGGTGGAATGTAATCAAAGGCATGCTTGTAAAAGAACTACATGCATTGAGTAGGATCAAGGGCAAACTTAAAGATCTCCGAGATCAAGCGTTGATTCATTTGGTGCCTACATCGGAAGCAGGTATACAATAATTAAAAGTACGAAAAAAATTTAATTTGGTATAAAAAATTTAAAAGTTATTGAATACGTTGTCCTTGTAATTATGAAAATAATTTGAAATTGTATGTATTTCGTATAAAATAATTATTTTGGAACATAAAGATGGCGTATTACTTCAGCTGTTACCATTGTTGATTTACACAGGGTGCCCCGAAAAAGAAAAATTCACGAAATTGAAAATATCCACCATAAAGTGATAGAACAAGAATAAATCGTGGTCAAAGACTTAAAACTTTCGTCCAAAACGTTGTGGTACGTTTCTAGAGGATGAAATATTGAATAATATTTTTACAGTCAGTCTGTATTTCTTTTTATAATTACTTTCTAATTTGTCATTAAAAGTTGGCAAGTGACCTGGACGGACAAATAAAAGAATTAAGAGAAAACCTTTTAAAATCAAAGGACACATTTCAGCCTATGATTTTTATTATTGGACCTTTGATGATAATTCAACAGACAGTCGTTGTCGTAGACGAACAACAATACAGAGTTAGTTCTTGCTTGAAAGCTTTAGACTTAGTTTTTAAGATTTTTTCATTTTACAGTGCCAACATCCAAAAACATTACTTTGTCTGTGGATGTTCATTTAAATAGCTGGGTTAAATATATCACTCGCAGGTGATAGACCGAAAGCGTCCCTGAAAATTCTCTTGGGACGGGTAAACCACGCCCTGTCGAAAGCAGAATAGAAGCCTTTATCCTACAATTCTAAAGTCTTTTATATCAGTTTCCTCATTATTAATTAAGTAATTTTACAAAAAATCATAAATTGCCATGCATGTCAGTGGTCTTTTGCAGATAATTGTTCTTTAATGAGACACGTCAGTCTAGCACACTCAGATTTACAAAATTTTCATTGCTCTGAAAATCATTGCCAGAAATCCTTTAATTTGTTAAATTTCTTTTCAAAGCACAGGCGTGAAAAAAACATGCACCTGAGACAGGAACGTCAGTATCGGATGTAAAAAAGAATTCATCATCTTTATTAATTTTAGAAGACGAAACTTTTGCTTGTAAATTTATTGAAGAAAATGTTCCAGGTGCCTTTAAATTTTGTCTCTTAGAA
>NC_046663.1:66111672-66113653 GCF_010883055.1 Belonocnema kinseyi | reverse complement strand
AAGGAAATATCATCAGTACATAGATATTTCAAGAAAAAGAGAAACTAGTATAATTTAGACTTTTTAAAGTTATTAGTTTCCACTGTAAATGAAGCTGAGAATCAAGTGTGCAGTCGCTTAAAAAGTGTAGGTGGTAATGAAAGTTACAGAGCTGAGACAAAAGATGTTTTCACACATTTTTTAAACCCGTTTAAAAACATGCAAAATGAAAAGCAGTGTTTTTCAAAATTCAAAAACTGTGACACTGTCATTATTCCAGAGAGTTATAAAATTGTCTAGAGAAAAGAATAGTCCAGGCCTACAGGATCTACTAGCAAAAATATAACAGTAGTGGTGCAATTTATTTCAGCCTGAAAAGTATTTAGAAAAATTTTCGAAATGCCAGAAGTTCATAATAAAACAGTAAATACGTCAATTCTGTGAATTTGCAAAAAGCAATAGTTTCAAATCTCATTCAAAGACCTCTGTGGAAAAATCAAATAGCTTCTATTTAACAGTTTAGATCGTACTGTATTTTAAAACGCAATAATTTTTGGAAAAGCAGTTCAGGAGCTTAAGTTTTCACAAGAAGAGGGAATATTAATAAATCACAATGGCGTTGAGAAACAAATTTATTTTGACTTAGCAATTATTATTGGTGATAATCTTGGTTTGCACTCTATTTTCAGTCTCGTGGAAATTTTCCGAGCGAAAAGGTTCTGTCGAAAAAAGTTCTGCGCGCGCGGGTCGCTTCTCTCGCAAATTTGAGCGCGTCTAGGGCGTGCGACTGTTGGTTCCCGCGCTTCGCGATCGATGATGTATTTATCTCGCGCCAATATGCCAACTATTCTACATTATAAAAAAACATTTTTATATCAAATATAATGCATTTTTTATCTAACTTTGCGTGGGATTGCTTATTAAAAAATTGCAAAATAAAGAGCAAATTGTATTTATCATGATTATTTCGATATTTGTTTCTTATTTTGCTTCAAACTGTATGCTAAGCTATGCTGAAAAATGTATCATTTCAATAAACGTATATCAGTACAATTCATAATATGCATAAAAATTGAATCATACTAATCCTTATTTCCTTGTTTTTATAATTTTTTTATTTTTGATCTTGTTTTTTACGATTAAATAAAAACTACTGCGCATCTGCATAGGGTCTGCTGCAGGAACTTGTGTCGTTTTTTTTTAAAATTCAATATTTTCATCCTCAATGTTATTTTTTACGAATAAAGCAAAAAATACGTATCCTATCAAAAATTATAGCTCTTTTTAGGATGAGCAAGCTTTGTCTCATTTTTTTCCGTAGCTAGTGTCGTTAGTCAAAAAATTTGGTATTTGTTTAATTTTCTTTTTTACGACTAAAAACAAAAACTACGCGTCCTATCGAAAAGTGATTCATTAAAAATATGTAGTTATTTTCAGGGCGCACAATTTTATCTTTTTCATTTTTTCGTGTCTTGCATAGTTCGACCAAAAGATTAAATTTTTGGATTTTTCATTCTTTTTGGTACGATAAAATTTGGAATTTTCAACTTCTCGACCAAATTAAAAAATCTGTTATCATAGTCTTGTAGGGCTTTCAAAAAGGAACGTTTTTTTTTACTTTTTCTCATATCATACGTTGTTTGGCTTAAATAGTTCATTTTAGTTTTTTTGGATTTCGAAAATGCTGTAAATCTGATCATTTTCTATTTATATAAAAAAGTCATAAGGATATATTGTTTGAGTTTTTGAGTTCTATGAAGAAATGTGCATAGAATTTTTAAATCTTGAAAAAATCTGGTTTCAAAAATTTTTGGTACGATAAAATTTTGAATTTTAAACTTTTCGACCAAATTAAAAAAAAACTGTTATCATAATCTTATAGGGCTTTCAAAAAGAAACTTTTTTTGGAATTTTTTTCATATCATGCGTTGTTTGGCCTAAAATGTTCATTTTTGTTTGTTTTTTTGGATCTTGAAAAACCTCTAACTCTGATAATTTTCTT
>NC_046663.1:66109984-66111572 GCF_010883055.1 Belonocnema kinseyi | reverse complement strand
AGCAATCGATGAGCTTCAACTGCTTTTTTCTTTTGATGAAATAACAAAAGCAACGAATGCCGCAAATTCGATTTACGTGGAACGAAACTAAACATATTAACTAAGGTAAACAACTATGATGTTATTATTTTTACAGAATGGAATTGTGTATTAATTTGCGCATGAAAATAGTTTAAATAATAAATCATGGAAGTTTGGTTATTTTAATTAATCGGAAAGACGTTCTTAGTTAAATTTGTGAAAAAAAACTGATTCTATTTGTTTAAATTAGCCAAATTCTAAATTTTTCACTAAAGTTCTTTAAATAATTAATAATTCTTGTAAATTTCACAAATAACTTAGGAAAGCTTCATCGCAAAAACAATCTTAGTTAACTTCGTAAACAAATTGTGTTTATTAATTGAAAAATACACTTACTCTCAATATGTTTATGAATATTTTTTAAATGATTCATAATTGTTATAAATTTACAAAGTATGGTGGAAAATGATCATCAAAAGACATTCTTAGATCACTATGTAAACCAGTTATGTCTCTTACTTGAAAAATAGCCAAACTATAAACATGTTGATAAAAATTGTTTAAATAATTAATAATTGTTCATTTTCAATGCATCAGAGAAAAGAAATCATCGAAAAGATATTCTTAGTTAATTATGTTAAAAAATGGAGCCTGCTCGTAGAAAGAAAACCAAACTCTTAATTTTTTAATTAAAATTGTTTCAGTAATTAATAGTTCGTGTAAATTTACAAAGCAACATAGAAAATAGTCATTGAATACACATTCTTACTTGTCTTCGTAACAATATTAACTCATAGAAAAAAGGTTAAACTCTTATTTTTAAATTGAAATTATTTAAATAAATAATGTCGTAAATGCTTAATTGTTCCGTTTGCACAGTTAACATGCCCCTTACAGTCTGGACCCCCCCCCCCAACCACATTCTTACAACTATATCGTCAGCTCTATAACTCAATCGGGATCAGGGCTAGAGCACACTTCGGTGGAAATGCCTTGGCTTCATAATAAGCAGCTCTGTTCTTAACCTAACAATGATTCTATATCAGATTTCGGTGTGCATGCATGGGCTTCCTAATAGATTCCGCTGATCTCGATTCTGATCTTGATTCTATCACAGTAAAAACAAAGTGTTAATCTCACTCCAATTTCAGGGTACCAAATACCTGCAACAAAAATTAGGCTTGGTATGTATCTTGAAATTACCTGCAACAAATTGACTCTGCAGTTTTTAGTGTCATAGAATGGGCGGCTTACATGTTGGTAAGCCACAGCGTGACCACCCTGTATATGTATTTTGGTATTTTCAGAATCTTTCTGGTTGAAAAATCAACTATATGGTAGCAAGTTATGCATTTGGATGAAAATTGAAATGCCTTCTTAAAAATTTCTTCTTTCTTAGTTAAAAATGTAAGTTTTTTCGAATAAAATTGGTATTTTTGGCTTGAAAATTGTACAATTTGGTATAAAATTCAATTTTGGTAGAAAATTCAACTGATTGGTCATTTTTCGTTTTTAATTAAACTTTTTGGTTTAAAATTTATGTAATTTGTACAAAACTCGTCTATTT
>NC_046663.1:66105299-66109884 GCF_010883055.1 Belonocnema kinseyi | reverse complement strand
TTCATTTTTAATTAAAAAATAGAGTTCTTTAAACTAAAAGATATTAATTTTCTACCGAAATAGACGAGTTTTGTACAAATTACATAAATTTTAAACCAAAAATGTTAATTAAAAACGAAAAATGACCAATCAGTTGAATTTTCTACCAAAATTTAATTTTATACCAAATTGTACAATTTTCAAGCCAAAAATACCAATTTTATTCGAAAAAACTTACATTTTTAACTAAGAAAGAAGAAATTTTCAAGAAGGCATTTCAATTTTCATCCAAATGCATAACTTGCTACCATATAGTTGATTTTTCAACCAGAAAGATTCTGAAAATACCAAAATACATATAGAGGGTGGTCACGCTGTGGCTTACCAATATGTAAGCCGCCCATTCTATGACACTAAAAACTGCAGGGTCAATTTGTTGCAGGTAATTTCAAGATACATACCAAACCTAATTTTTGTTGCAGGTATTTGGTACCCTGAAATTGGAGTGAGATTAACACTTTGTATTTACTGTAATAGAATCAATATCAGAATCGAGATCAGCGGAATCTATTATGAAGCCCATGCATGCACAACGAAATCTGATATAGAATCATTGTTAGGTTAAGAACAGAGCTGCTTATTATGAAGCCAAGGCATTTCCACCGAAGTGTGCTCTAGTCCTGATCCCGATTAAGTTATAAAGCTGACAATATGATTGTAACAATGTAGTTGGGGGGGGGGGGTCAGGCTGTAAGGGGCATGTTAACTATGCAAACGGAACAAGTAAGCATTTACGACATTATTTCTTTGAATAATTTCAATTTAAAAATAAGAGTTTAACCTTTTTTCTATGAGTTAATATTGTTACGAAGTCAAGTAAGAATGTGTATACAATGTCTCTTTTTATGCTTCTTTTCAAATTTACAAGAACTATTAATTATTTAAACAATTTTTAATTACAAAATTAAAAGTTTGGCCTTTATCCTACGAGTAAATTTGTTTCCGAAATCAACTAGGAAGATTAATTTAATGACTATTTTCTATGTTGCTATGTAAATTTACAAGAACTATTAATTATTGAAACAATTTTAATTAAAAAATTAAGAGTTTGGTTTTCTTTCTACGAGCAGGCTCCATTTTTTAACATAATTAACTAAGAATATCTGTTCGATTTTTTCTTTTCACTGATGCATTGAAAATGTACAATTATTAATTATTTAAAAAATGTTTATCAACATGTTTATAGTTTGGCTATTTTTCAAGTAAGAGACATAATTGGTTTACATAGTGAACTAAGAATGTCTTTTGATGATCATTTTCTACCATACTTTGTAAATTTATAACAATTATGAATCATTTAAACAATATTCATGAAGCTTTCCTAAGTTATTTGTTAAATTTACAAGATTTATTAATTATTTAAAGAACTTCAGTAAAAAATTTAGAATTTGGCTAATTTAAACACATAGAATCAGTTTTTTCACAAATTGAACTAAGAACGTCTTTCCGATTAATTAAAATAACCAAATTTCCATGATTAATTATTTAAACTATTTTCATGCGCAAATTCATACACAATTCCATTCTGTAAAAATAATAGCATCATAGTTGTTTACCTCAGTGAATATGTCCAGTTTCGTTCCACGTAAATCGCATTTGCGGCATTCGTTGCTTTTGTTATTCCATAAAAAGAAAAAAGCAATTGAAGCTCATCGATTGCTCGTAGAAACTTATGGTGAACATGCTCCAGTGATTAGAACATGTGAGACATGGTTTCGTCAATTTAAAAATGGAGATTTCGATTTAACAGACAATAAACATCCTGGTGCAGCGAAAAAGTTCGAAGACAAGGAATTGCAGGCGTTTTTGGATGAACACCCAACCTAATTGCAAGAGCAATTGGCACAAACACTAAGTGTGACCCGAGGAGCAATTTGCCAACGTTTAAAAGCCATGGAAAAAATCCAAAAGTATGGACAATGTGTAGCACACCAACTGCATCAAATTTTCACGGGGACGAAAAATGGATTTATTTCAAGAACACGGAGCGGAAAAAATCATGGGTTTCACCTGGTGAGGTCGTCCCATCGACTCCAAGGCTAAGTTTCTTTGGTCGTAAGACAATGCTCTGTGTTTGATGGGACCAGTGTGGTGTGGTGTACTTAGAGTTATTAAAACCTGGCGAGACGGTGAATACGGATCGCTACCGACAACCGGCGGAAATGAGCGCGAAGACATGGCAAAGTTATCCTACAACATGAGAACGCACCGTCTCATACCGCTAAAGTGGTGAAGAACACATTACAAGCATTGAATTCGGAAATATTATCACATCCGCCGTACTCTCCAGACCTCGCCCCGTCCAACTATCACCTTTTCGCATCGATGGGACACTCACTCGCATAGCAGCGCTTCGCTAATTTTGAAGAAGACGAAAAATTGGCTCGTCGAATGATTGGCCTCGAAAGACAAAAAGTTTTTTCGGAATGGTATCCATGATTGGCCTAAAAGATGGGCAAAATGTGTAAAATCCAATGGTCAATACTTTGAATAAAAAATTTGTGAGATTCCCTTGAGGATTAAGTGTTTTCTTTATTAAAAATACCGGTAAATTTCAACTAACACCACTGGTAGTTTTTTTTTATGTTGAAAATGCTATGACTCTAGTAATTTTTGATTTTTCGAAAAAAGTCATTAGGTCATTAGGTCTCAAAAATATTTAAAATGTGCCGACTTTTTGAATTTTCATCCAAAATGGCTGGCTAACGAACTTGACCTTTAGTTTAGGACACTAAACAAGGGTACTCAGGGGGTCTCAAATCGTGGACATTTGATAAAAACTGGAGGGGTCAAATTTTACACAAATCTAATACCTTCTCTGATGAGAATGTAAAACAGGGGCATCATATCGGTATATACCTTCAGCGAAACCGTGCCGGAAGTTAACTCCTGGATTGTCTGTTATGTGAAAACCTGGTACATCGTTCAATACACAAGACTCTTTGATGCCTGATTTTTACATTCTCATCAAGAGAAGGTATTAGATTTGTGTAAAATTTGACTCCCCACCCCATTTTTGTCAAATGTGCACGTTTTGAGACCCCCTGAATTCGAAAAACAGGTTTTTACGAATGTGTATGTCTGACTAACTGTTTGTGTGTGGCTGTGTGCCCGTAGATTTTTAGTTTGTCAGCACGATAACTTTCTAATGAATTGACAGATTGGATTAGCCTTCAGTATACCATTTTAGTGTCCTAAAATAAGGTTCAGATTCGTTCGCAACCATTTTAGGTGAAAATTCAAAAAGTGAGCATATTTTGAAAATTTTTGAGACCACTTTTTTTCAAAATTCAAAAATTTTCTGTACGGATATCATAATGTTCAATCAGACGAACAACTTATCCTAATGACTTTTTCCTATAAAACCCAAATTTACCAGAGTTATAGCATTTACAAAATTTCAAAAAACACACGAAAAGGCATTAAAAAAGAAACATTTGTTTTTTAATGCCTTACAAGACTGTTCTAACTACTTTTAAAATTATTTTGAAAAATCTAAAATTCTAATTTTGACAGCATCAAAAAATAATGGAAAACCAAAAATTATATTTTGCTGTTAAACTGTGCAAATTAGGTAAAAAGATGGCCAGACAAAAGTTCTGCATTTTAAAAAGATCTACACATTTGATTCAAATCACTTTTCGATAGCACCCTACCGAAAGAAATCTCTGAGTTTTCTTTAGCGAAATAGCTTTGCCCATTTGAATCTATAAACAAAGTCGATTTGAAACAAAATAGTCTCGGAGATAGTTTGAGAGATTCGGGTTTTAGAGTGGTGCGACGGTAATATAATGTTCCTTTTGTATTCGTCACGTACCGGGCGGTAAGAGTTATTCACAGTAGTTGGTCGTGGCTAATCCGCTCTCCCTTTTTAACTTTCTCTTCAAATTATTAACACTTTTTTCTTAATTGATGAATTTGCTTATTATACTTATTTATAATTATAACTCATATACTGATATACAATTTTCTAGTTGAATTCAAAAATGTTGTGTTTTTTGGCGTATTTCATTCCATTTACGAGAAACGTTCTATTAATTCCAATTTTAAGCATTAAAAAAAAAGTTAGTTATCTGAAGTCATCGAAAGCATAGATTCCGAATTATTATCTTTTAGACTGTTAACTATGAAATTAAAAAAAAATCTACTTCTAAATCTTAAGCCGAAAGCTTAACAAAGGACCCTTGAGTGTCGGCTACTCTATTAAGATAGCCTCTCTGCTTGTTATTTATGATCGTATTCTTATTTTAATTTCGGAAAGGATATTTTAAAGCCTTCAGACCATTTAAACGAGCTTCCTGGACCTTTAAAAATATTTACCTGAATGCCTACGGAGAATTTCTTTGAGATTCTTTGACCTAAAGAATTTTTAGTATATACTTAAAGATTCTTTTCGGTAGGGCATGCTTATTTTGTGTTTTGATTTTGAGAAACGATATCAAAGATAAAAGAATCAGCCCGCTGCCTGGACACATCCTCATCACAACTAATGTTACATTCTTATCCTAATGTGAAGGTATTGGTTTCATGTCAGATTTCACTTTAA
>NC_046663.1:66101200-66105199 GCF_010883055.1 Belonocnema kinseyi | reverse complement strand
CAAAGCAAAGCAAACTTTTAAAATGAAATTTACCTGAATTAAAAATTTTTCATCTTTGCTCATTAAGAAAAATAATAACTTAAACACAAGTTCTATTATATTCGCATGTTTCACTTCATTGAGGCACCGTCGGATAATTTTTTATTAAAACAATCAATAGATAATTTAATTTGCAATAAAGCGTAACAACTTGTCAGCAATAGCAGTTCTCCATTGTTTTCAATTTAATATTTTGTCAAGGTGCCATATTTAAAATTAAAACTTTTAACAACGGTATTCTCAAATTGCAATTTAAGCAAATTACAAGTTTGCCGGAAGAACTTAAAATCCTATAAAAGAAGACGTATCACCTTAGAGATTTTAGCATCAAGGAAAATTATAAAAGTTTGATACGTGTTTGAGAAAAAAATGATATATTATGAAACAATAGTTTTTAAAATCTCTATTTATATAGTTCACAATACGGAGATAGCAATAGAGACCTAAAATAAGAATAAACATTATTTATTTAGTGTCAGTAATCACTTACTGTCAAAATCATTTGACAGAGAAAATATCGGCAAGTTGGAAAGAACGTAACAACATAACCTGCAAGCTGTTAAAATTGTGTGAGCGGTTTTACCGCTTTACCTCATTTTAACACGATTCGCACGGTTCTCTTCTGCAATTGTAATAACACTGTGAGATTTAATTTACCTTGACCCACTTGAAACGCGATTAAACAGTTTTCTGAAAGAAAATGAAAAACACACTTAAAGCTCACATTCTCTCTGCAGGCCACATACGTCGGACCAGGTCCGTCTCATCTGTTCCCCTTGGACAAGATCGACATCGACATGTGGGACAACGAGTTGCGTCTGCATACGTGAGAGTCCATGTGCCGTCACATCGCAACCTGCATAGTCCCTCCGCGAATTGACTTAGCGGTGTCAGGCAAAGTCCGAAGTAGCGCTTTCACTTCGGATTCTGTCTAGTCAAATCGCAAAGTGCCGGACAGGCTCAGGCAAAGTCCGGAGTAAAAATAAATCCTTTGGGGTTTACTTTTCCCGCTGCACAGTGTGGGCTGGCTCGAGAATTTACAATTCAAAATTTTTTGTAAGTTTTTAATTATTTTGGCCTTTTTATAATACAATTCAATGCAAAAGTCAGACCAACTGATCGTGCCGCCATTTTTTGGATTAGTTTGACCGGCATTTCCCCTCCGGATCGTTAGACAACTACTACTGCATACGCATACACAGTCGTGGCGGGGTACTGGTTTCGAGGCACCAATTTACACGCAAGACCAGAGCCAGGCAACCCCCAAAACTGATGTTATATCGGAGACCTTGTGTACATGTAACTTCTACATAAATTCGCAGTGGGTACAAGCGTTAAGGAACAACTTTAGAACGGCTTTAAAATGTCCTAGGTCAGTTCATATAACGTTCTAAAAATTTGTGCCCACTGGGTTGTTCTTTCACGGATGCCCATGGGCTACCTGTCCACATACATTATAAATATAATTTAGAAAGCAGTAACTTTTTAAACATTAGCTGAAGCGGTTTGAGAAATGTTAAAAAATCGGGAAAACTGCAAAAGTGGCATTATTCAGAGAGCAAGTAGATTAAAATGTCAATATATTTTCGAAAAGAAACAATGTTTTCAACCACACATCATAAATGCATACTCAATTTCTTCATATTGGGTTCAAGAGGCCGATTCCACGTGTGTCCTTTAGTTTTCTACTCTGCTATTCATGAGGGTGAAGAGTATAAATGATAAACTGTATGAAACTTGCAAAGCCGATCATCTGGGATTTTCAATGTTACATTTTTTAAATCACAAGATGATATAGAAACTTTCTGCTTTGGCCGATTTTGGATCCCTTTTTGGCCCAAATTTACTTGCTTGGTTCTTTCTTGGTTAAGATCGATTATAGAACCACAGCACCACCTACCTGAGAAGAGGGTACTATGGGACTTATGCCTGCCATTACATTCATAAACTTTAAATCCGTAGCTATGCTTCCTCAAAGCTATTAAGATTTTAGGCAGATCCTAATTGAGTAATATTCTCGTAATTTCTCTGTATACACTGACTCAGTGCGAGCATAAGTAATTTTTTCACACCTGAGTCCTTGGAAAGCTTATCGGTTATTCCATCTTCATAACTTTGCCAGCGTTTAGCTTCTTCTGTATTACTCATATGAGACTGAATGGAAAGGCACAATTTTTAAACATTTCCTTCACAATCAATTCCAAACTTCAGTTTGACATCCGATACTTGTCAACCCTACTTAATATGCTGAATCAAACCATCTGGATCCTTGCAGTAAATCATTATTTCCGAAGATTTAGATACATTATCAACTTTTGTATTCAAGAATTTCGAAGTCTTGGAAGTGAAAAAGTTATTAAGGGAGTCAGTCCTATCTAATAGTTTCTTATTTTATTCAGGTCACATTTTTTTCAAATTTCTGGCAGTTATGTGAATATTTCAAGACAGACCACAATATTTGATTTTTTGCATTTATTGCTCTAACAGTGATTTTGATGGGCTCACCAACTTGGTACTAAGTCAGTGATAGAGATTTCATCTCAGCTTCTTAAACAACTTTTCCTTGAACAAGGATAAATTATAGATGCAATACCATCGTGATGATCTGTTTAGTTCAAAACAAATATTTCAGGTTCCAATCGTGTACAAAATTACGAATTTTGCCAACGTTTTGTGAACATTGCACTTCACTTCTTCACGGCTAAACTGAAATTAAGGTATCAGGTTATGTTGCACTTATGTATACTCTCCATGATGCTTGTGATTGGTTAGAGCACCCCACCGTGGGGACTGATCGCACCTGATTGTTCAATCAAGTATTTTTATTTAATCTGGGACTTCTTCAATCGATTAAATCCTAATGTCCATTTCACCACGGGAATTAAACAAAACAGAAAATTTCCTTTTTCGGACATGCTTGTTTACAAAAGACCTGATAACATTCTAGGCGATGTAGTTTACAGAAAAACCGCCCGTACAAACATGTACCTATATGTCTCCTCTCACCATCATCCATATAAAAAAATAATTGGTCATTAACTCCTATGTATACAGAGCTGTCTGCATAACAGATAAAGATAAGTTACAAAGGGAATTACAAAACTTTAAACAAATCCTGATATATAAGATAGTGTTTCTTTTCTGGTTGAGATGACTTACTTCAAACCAAGAAATTTTGAAGGAATAGATGTTATATCCTTTATTGAAGATAAATCTTTCAACGCTTCGAGAATATAATACTCTCCTCATCAGGATTAAGACTTTATTAAGGTCGATTTAAGTTGTAAAATTGTAAAGAACCATCCTCTCAGGATATAATTCTCAATAAATTAGTCTGGATGTCATTTTTGACGTTTTTTAAACAATTTTTTTGTCAATTTTTTGGTTAGGATTAATGTTACATAAAAATTGTAAAGATTGAATAACAAACGTTAAAATGGAGCATAACGCAAGTTCTGCTCCTTAACTTTAATCCTTAAATGACACACCTCCAAAAAATAACGTAGCTGTCACTTGGGGTCTTTTGGACCCCAGCGTTTTTAAACTATTGTAAAAAGTTTAATTTTTGATATTCTTGTCAAAAATTTTTTTTGGGTATTTTTTAACATCTCTTCTACAGAATCAATCGGTATATTAACTTCAATTTTATTTTTAACACTTCGAAAAACAATGAAAAATTAATGGAATTTACAAATTTTTATATTCATTCAAAAATGGTCTGAGGTCCAATGGACCCCCAGTGTCATTTAAGGTTTAAAATGATTTTACTCCTATACAATTAAGCAATCTTTACTATTTTTATGAAACATTAATACTAACGGATAAATTTACAACAAAATTTTTCAACAAACGTCAAAAGTGATATGTAGACTAACTTATTAAGAATTAGATCCTGAGAGTATGATTCTTAAAATTTAACAACTTAAATCGACCTTAATGAAGTTTTATTCCTGATGAGGA
>NC_046663.1:66099053-66101100 GCF_010883055.1 Belonocnema kinseyi | reverse complement strand
TTAGTATTAATGTTTCATAAAAATAGTAAAGATTGCTTAATTGTATAGCAGTAAAATCATTTTAAACCTTAAATGACACTGGGGGTCCATTGGATCTCAGACTATTTTTGAATGAATATAAAAATTTGTAAATTCCATTAATTTTTCATTGTTTTTCGAAGTGTTAAAAATAAAATTGAAGTTAATATATCGATTGATTCTTTAGAAGAGATATTAAAAAATACCCAAAAAAAATTTTTAACAACAATATCAAAAATTAAACTTTTTACAATAGTTTAAAAACGCTGGGGTCCAAAAGACCCCAAGTGACAGCTACGTTTTTTTTTGGAGATGTGTCATTTAAGGATTGAAGTTAAGGAGCAGAAGTTGCATTATGCTCCATTTTAACTTTTGTTATTCAATCTTTACAATTTTTGTGTAACATTAATCCTAACCGAAAAATTGACAACAAAATTGTTTAAAAAACGTCAAAAATGACATCCAGACTAATTTATTGAAGATTAGATCCTGAGAGGCTGGTTCTTTACAATTTTACAACTTAAATCGACCTTAATGAAGTCTTAATCCTGATGAGGAGAGTATCTTATTCTCGAAGCGTTGAAAGATTTATCTTCAATAAAGGATATAACATCTATTCCTTAAAAATTTATTTGTCTGAAGTAAGTCATCTCAACCAGAAAATAAACACTATCTTATATATCAGGATTTGTTTAAAGTTTTGTAATTCCCTTTGTAACTTATCTTTATCTGTTATGCAGACAGCTCTGTATACATAGGAGTTGATGGCCAATTATTTTTTTATATGGATGATGGTGCGAGGAGACATATAGGTACATGTTTGTACGGGCGGTTTTTCTGTAAACTACATCGCCTAGTATGTTATCAGATCTTTTGTAAACAAGCATGTCCGAAAAAGGCAATTTTCTGTTTTGTTTAATTCCCATGGTGAAATGGACATTAGGATTTAATCGATTGAAGAAGTCCCAGATTAAAAAAAAAACTTGATTGACCAATAAGGTGCGATCAGTCCCCACGGTCGGGTGCTCTAACCAATCACAGGCATCATAGAGAGTATACATAAGTACAACATAACCTGATACCTTAATTTCAGTTTAGCCGTGAAGAAGTGAAGTGCAATGTTCACAAAACGTCGGCAAAATTCGTAGTTTTGTACACGATTGGAACCTGAAATATTTGTTTTGAACTAAACAGATCATCATGATGGTATTGCATCTATAGTTTATCCTTGATCAAGGAAAAATTTGTTTAAGAAGCTGAAAGGAAATCTCTTTCACTGGCTTAGTAACAAGTTGGTGAGCCCATCAAAATCACTGTTAAAGCAATAAATGCAAAAAATCAAATATTGTTGTCTGGCTTGAAGTAGTCACATAACTGCCAGAAATATGAAAAAAATTTGACCTGAGTAAAATAAGAAACTATTAGATAGGACTGACTCCCTTAATAACTTTTTCACTTCCAAGACTTCGAAATTCTTGAATACAAAAGTTGATAATGTATTTAAATCTTCCGAAATAATGATTTACTGCAAGGATCCAGATGGTTTGATTGAGTATATTAAGTAGGGTTGACAAGCATCTGATGTCAAACTGAAGTTTGGAATTGATTGTGGAGGAAATGTTTAAAAATTGTGCCTTTCCATTAAGTCTCATATGAGTAATACAGAAGACGCTAAACGCTGGCAGCGTTATGAAGATGGAATAACCGTTAAGCGTTTCAAGGACTCAGGTGTGAAAAAATTACTTATGCTCGCACTGAGTCAGTGTATACAGGGTAATCACGAGAACGTTACTCAATTAGGATCTGCCTAAAATCTTAATAGCTTTGAGGGAAGCATAGCTACGGATTTAAAGTTTATGAATGTAATGGCAGGCATAAGTTCCATAGTACCCTCTTCTCTGGTAGGTGGTGATGTGGTTCTAAAAACGATCTTAACCAAGAAAGAACCAAGCAAGTAAATTTGGGCCAAAAAGGGATACAAAATCGGCCAAAGCAGAAAGTTTCTATATCATCTTGTGATTTAAAAAAT
>NC_046663.1:66097583-66098953 GCF_010883055.1 Belonocnema kinseyi | reverse complement strand
ATCAGCCTTGGAGGAGATTATGTTGAGAAATAAAAAAAAAAATTCTTAAAAACGTTGTTTTTCTTGGTCAGGCCGGAAACTTATCAATCCACCCTCGTAGGTGTCTTTAAAGGTCGCTAATTATGATGTTACATACAGTTTAAGAATGAAAATTTCTTAAATTGCATCCTTAAAAAAATAAAACACGTGACTTCGGAAACATCTGTTCAACGACTTCAACCTTATTTTATGGTTGGATGTCAACATATCAAAAAAAGTATTATTAATTAGTTTCTTGGACTTCTAGATTCTATTAATCTATTTATTTCTTTTACGCTCACCTAATTATGGTAAAGCTAGACAAAGACGTAGATAAAATCTTCAAACACAGAATTATCTGGAAAGCATTGGGTTCTGGGGACATAGTCCTCTTGGTCGCTATCCCTATAATGCCTCTTAAAATTTATGTTTGGTTTTTGCAATTATTCTACAGGACCCGTGCTCAGAGAAAAAATGAAATCTCAATAAAAACACTACGTGTGAAAAAGTTCTTTCAAGTAACTGGATATTAATATTTTAATTATTTGCTTTCAAAAGTCATAAAATTTATTAAATGAACATAGCAAAGTATGGATAGTCGCAATTTAAAAAATAGAAGTGTTAGTGCAACGGTAAAAAATTAAAAAAAATATAAGATGTATAACGCCTGTTGACTGCTACACTTTAGACGCGTCATCTGTAAGTAGCGGTCAACAGGCGTTTTAGATCTTATATATTTTTTTAACTTTTTACCGCTGCAAAGAAAGGTATTGCAATTACTCTATGAGTTTTCAATAGAAAATTTAACGTATAATCTGAATTTCAACAGTTTGAATGTTGATTCTACTGCTTTTTTAGTTTTTTTTTTTAAAAAGGAACCGAATGGGGACCCAATGCGGTCTTTACGGGTACTTTGTAGAGGCTCCATTCGGTTTCTTCGGCCTGCCAGGGATAAAATAGACTTTGGATTTGGTTTCAGTCTCCCTAAAAACATATAATAAACATGGTCTAAACTCCAGACCAAACAATTTTTTTTTGACTCTGTTATTTTTCAAGAAAATCCCGATTTTGTTTGAAAAATTATCGCTTAAATAATAAATGGCACAGGCTGGCATTAAAAAATCGAGCTCGAAATCGTTCTAAATAATTTATTCTTGAGTATTTAAAAAATAACAACATCGAAAATGAACATAAAAATGAACACTATGTAGTGTTTCAAGTAGTATATTCCAATTTAAGCCAGGCGTGAATAGTGCAGATCAACCTAAGTCAGAAATTAGTAGTATCAGTTGATGTAATCCAGCCATTTCAGGATATAGCGCACAGTGGGATAGGCTCTCAAAAACCTGACC
>NC_046663.1:66095820-66097483 GCF_010883055.1 Belonocnema kinseyi | reverse complement strand
AAGCTATCTAAGGATGGTACTATAGAACGCCACCTCAAGGTAGGCCTAGTGGCGCCATCTCTTGGTCAGGCCGGAAACTTATCAATCCACCCTCGTATATGCCATGATTTAAGTGAATCATATATTTTTTTAGCATACTTGTTCATCATTTTTGTTTACAACATTTTTATTTTAGATGCGTAATCAGGAATCTAAAAAACTCCTATATGCCACATTTTAAATAAATTCAATAATATTCAACCCTACACGGCCGCCATACTGGATCTCAGCCGGATGTTAATAAAAAATGACAACATTTTCTTACGTCAGTAAAAATGATGCCCTACACACAATAAACAATTGCCCACTACGAAGTTCTCCGATGGATTACGCCATTTGCTACGCTCTTGTAGATGGTGAAGATATTCGGATGACCAACTCTTCCAGAAGTTGCCTTGAATGCGCTGTAACAATTAAAATCGTGATACACGATTTTCGGGCACATCAGGGACCCTGCTGTCCGCATAAGTGTTATGCTGGATGCAACTCGCACCAAAAGGGAATCTGTGAGCTTCATCTAATTCTAGCTGAGCTAGAGTACATGTGACTAAGTAAGGGGCACAAGCAGTACCATAAGTAACCTTTGCCAGGCGATAGTCACAAGAGCACCCCTCAGACGCAGTAGTCTAGAGAATTCTCTGCAGATCTGGATCATCAGGATGTATCCCAATCTGGCGAAACATTTTTACTATATCTGCAGTAAAGGCATTTCGATACTTTCGTCAGTTTAACAATATTAGAGAGATATCACTCTGGAGAGCCGGACCCGCCATGAGAAATTCATTTAGGTAGTGCTTTTTAGTAGTTTGACGATTTTTCAAGTTTGTCCATGTGTCCCAATTCCTTATAAACTTTTATAAAATCTCAATAAGCTTCCGCAAGCTTAGGATCCTTAGA
The DNA here is from genome assembly GCF_010883055.1 of Belonocnema kinseyi. Classification (NCBI taxonomy): domain Eukaryota; kingdom Metazoa; phylum Arthropoda; class Insecta; order Hymenoptera; family Cynipidae; genus Belonocnema; species Belonocnema kinseyi. The sequence goes on along the minus strand of NC_046663.1, from coordinate 66,096,547 downwards.
AAAGTGACGATGGGTATTCGAAAGGGAACTTAATGCCACCCGTTGAGTCTCCATAAAAGAATGTGGGGGTTGCAATATTAAAGGAAGGCGAACTGTATACCGTCCATCAGAGGTTTGAGAATGCTTATCAGAAAACAGCTGCTCACAAGCTTGATCATCTTGTTTCATTTTCCTGATAAGGGAGGCCACCTCCACCACATCCCAAAAACGTTGAAGCGTTCTTTGTAAATTATCGTTCGAGGCGCAATGCATGACGGTACGTGGTATTGAAGAACAGGGTACGGCCTGCCGTGGCACATGCGAATATAAAGATCCTTAAACGATCCAATCCAAATCTGTATCTTGAGCAATTAGTTGAGATGTTGGGAATCGACGAAACCTGAATGCAAAACGTAACCATAGACATCGGCCCCTAAAATTATATCTATGGAGTTGGGCTCCATCCAATAAGGGTCTGCTAAATTAATATCTTTAAACAGCATTATCATAATAATCCACTAGGAATCGAACAGGGACCCGCACAATCGTGAATAACAGTAACGCAGTTAACTTGAAACTGAACATACAAAACACGACTGCTCACGTCTATCTCTCAAGCACGTCTAATCAGAGTCTTAATTAATATCAGAATTTTGACCCTGTCGCAATTGCTTTAGTAGACAGTAAAGAAAAGTTGGGGTTTATCTATAAAATTGAATATATTATAATTGATATTATAATTGAATAT
>NC_046663.1:66091412-66095720 GCF_010883055.1 Belonocnema kinseyi | reverse complement strand
CCAGTTATAAACCGTTGCTAAGGCAGGGGCAGATGTGCCATGAACTGAGTCCAATTCATCTTTTATCTCATATGGAGTTAAACCCTTTAAATGAAAATGTTTTATTACCGCTTTGAACTCGTTTTTTTTCCATTTTTCTTAACGAACAATTTTTTTTTTCAATTGGTTATAAAAACACGTAAACTCAGAAGATGTGGACTGTGACTGCACCATATATCTAGTCTGGAGTCGTGCTGACTGAAAACAGTTGATTTGGAGCGATTCGCGCGCCATCTGTTGGTCATTCTAAGGACTTATTGAACTACCCTCGTATATACCGGGACAGCCTCATGTGAAATAATAAAAAGTAAAATCCAGCTGTAACCAAAAACGCTTTCGACATGTTGGGCAGTAACCATCTTAAGCCTGTGACAAAAATTAATTGTTTAAAACAATTAATTTTTTTATAATATAGTAATAATTCATAGTTCAAAGTTGTTCCACTGCTTTAAATCTATGCAAATACCGACTTTTTGTGAACATCGCAGTTTCCTTCTTTAGGGCTAACCGAAAACTAGGGTATCAGGCTACGTTATTCTAATGTATACTCTCTACGATGCCACCGGCAAAAAGAATGGCATACGACGTAGAAACGGCAAACGTCTTATGCTAAGCTCAAGTTAACAAGTCGAACTTAACAAAACAACAAAAAACAGCAATTAAAGAACTTAATCGGGATAAAGACATCATAATATTACCCGCAGAAAAAGGCAACACAACAGTAATCATGAATGAAAAAGACTATAACAACAAAATCATGGACCTTCTAACTGACGATTCATACACAACAATTTATTGGCTCCGTGAAGTCCAATACTTCACGGGCTCCTAAAAATCCAGAAAAATAATATTCTGGTCAGACCGATCGTCAGAACAATAAACTCACCCACTTATCACCTATCACGCTTTTATCGCTACAAAACTAAATCCTTTTACAGGAAACTTCATCAGTCACGTGCAAAACTCATTGGATTTTATCAAAAAGATACAACAGAATCACACTCAACCCCAAGACATCATAGTGAGTTTCGACATAGTATATCTATTTGCGAAAGTAATGATCTCTGATACAATTTATAATATTAAATCTTTTACAAACTTCCCTTTTTAGCTCATACCTTTAATAGAACATTGTCTCATTAATATTTACTTCTCTTCCAATTACAATTTCTACGAATAATCCTCAGTTGTAGCAATGGGATCTTCTAACTCACATGTGATTGCCAATATTTTTATGAAACATCTAGAAACTAACTTTCACTAACTTCTTCAAACCATCCAAGCTTAAACCGGAATTTTAAGAAGTTTACGTTGATGACACTTTTGTCATCTGGCAACATGGACTGGATGAACTAAATAAGTTTTTCAAACTCATCAATCGATAGAATCCTAATATCTAGTTCACCATGGAAATTGAACAAAACGAAGAAATGCCTTTCATGGACGTATCAGTTCATAAAAGATCTGATAACATATTAGGACATGAAGTTCACAGGAAACCCACCCATACAAATAGTTACCTACATACCTATTCCCGCCATCACACATCTAAAAAAATCGGTCATCAACTCCCTGGTATACAGACTTTTCTCCTTAACAGATAAAAATAACTTTTAAAAGGATTTACAAAACGTTAAAAAATCCTAATATAGACAGATTATACAAAAAAATTGATCGAGCAATAAGAAAATACAAGTCAACACAACCCACTAAAGAATGAGAGAGAAAAGTGACCACCATCCTACCCTGCATCCAAGGTGTCACAGAACTAATAGGAAGGATTTTCAACAAATGCAACATCCTAATCATATTTAAAACAATTGCCAAAATACGACAATTACTCAATAACCCTAAAGACAAAAAGGCACCCCTCAATGATCTAGGAGTATATAAAATCCCTTGTTCTTTTGGCAAAGTCTATATCGGAGAAACCGGGAGAGCGGTGAGCCCACGCAATCAGCACAAGCAGATTTGAAAATAATTAAATGAAAAATAACATACGAGGTGTGCTCAAAAAATAAGGTAACTTTATGGTTTTCTCAAAAAATATTCATTTATTCATCAATATTTATCTTGTCCCCTTCAAAGTAATCCCCCTTAGATATAATACACTTGTACCAACGCTTTTTCCAATCATCAAAGCACTTCTGATAATCATTTTGTGGTATAGCCCTGAGTTCTTTCAGCGATGCAGTTTTTATCTCCTCAATCGTTGAAAATCAATGTCCTTTCATGGGTCTCTTCAGTTTTGGGAAAAGAAAAAAGTCACTGGGGGACAAATCCAGTGAATATGGAGGCTGAGCCATGACTGCGGTGCTGTTTTTGGTCAGAAAATCTTTCACAAGCAACGATGAATGATCAGGTGCATTATCGTGATGCAAAAGCCACGAATTGTTTTTCCAAAGTTCCGAACTTTTTTTGCGTATCGCCTTTCGCAAACAAGACAGTGAGCAAAACCTTCACTTTTGACCGAACTTGACGTGCTTTTTTCGGTCTTGGAGACTCAGGAAGGTTCCACTGAGACGATTGGGCTTTAGTTTCGACGTCATAACCATATACCCACGGTTCATCTCCAGTAATAACCCTTTTGAGAAAATCAGGATCATTATTGGCTCACACAAAATTCACACAAAATTTAATGCAAACTCTTTGCTCCATTTTTTTTTAAAGAAGAAAATCTCCGAGCACACCAAACCCTTCTAACCTTTTGCGCCTCTGTCAGAAAAACAACACGAGCTATATAGTCAAAACTGTGAACATATGATTGTGACCAGTGTACCAACACAACAAAACAAAAAATTTAAAACTTGAGTGTACGTAGCCCGCGAAAATTGAAAAGTCACCTTACTTTTTTAACACACCTCGTAAAAGAAGAGTTAATTGGACTATCAGGTTAAACCTGTCCCAACAGTAGGGCGTCCTGGCCAATCACAGATATCGTAGAGATTGTACATAAGAACAACATAACCTGATACCTCAGTTTCAGGTTATCCCTAAAGAGCCAATGAGCGCCGCACAGTTCAAGCATGCGCAAGTATTTTTGGATCCGTGTTGAGAATAATAATCGAATCGAAATTCAAAGTTGATAATACGAATCAACGCTTCTCCTTTCCCACCACCTTGCCACCCGTACCGCTACAATACAGGGTCTCTGCTTGTTATTTTTAATCGAATTCTAATTTCAATTTAAGCCTCCCTGCTTGTTATTTATGACTGTATTTTCATTTCAATTTCGGAAACGACGTTTTAAAGCCTTCAAAGCATTCGAACAAGCTATCTGGACTATTAAATATATCTACCTGAGTGGCAGAGGACAATTTCTCAGAGCTTCTCGGAGCCTTGAGAATCTTCAGCATATATTCTGAGATTTCTATCGGTAGGGTTAGTATATTTTTAATTACAAGTTAATGTTTAAGCTATTATCTGTTATAAATATAAACATTAACATTAAGTAATATTCCTATGAAGCATGCAACTTGTTCTAAGTTTTGTTATTAAAGTCAATTGCTGGTGTATAAAGGCGATATCAACTTTTGGAGATTTTTAGGATAGGAATTAATTTGAGAATACGAGAGCGAATTGCTGGTCGCGGAATTAGAGAATTTTTGCTAATTTAATGCAAATCATCCGGATATCTACAAAAATGTATACAATACTATTTTTTGCTACGAAAAGTTACGAAAATGTATTAAAAAATCTTTACGAAAGTTAAGCTTTTACTCAGTTTTCCTGATACGAAAAAAATACTCCGTGTTTGAAATAAATTGAAAATTAGTGAAATTTTTCATACATATGTCACAAAAATTTCATTCACAATTATAAAATTTTTGGTGAAAAACAGAAACCATTTTAATGGGGATTAAAATAAAAAATAGTTTTTTATGATTTCATTCTACTTCTTTTTGATAAATTTTATAACTGCGAGCAGTTCGCTTTTTAATTGCAAAATGTAACATTAACCTCAAAATTTCAATAAGTTGCTACCGCATTTTATATCAGCAATAAAATTGTATAACAAGTTCCGTGCTTCACAGGAATAATACTTAAAGTTAATGTTTATATTGAATAAAAATAGTAACTAAAACATATATAGATATATCGGTTCTTCGCATCTGACGACAATTTTGCCAAATACTCCATTTTTATTGTATAAAAACACAATTTTGAAAACCAGCAACAACAGATACATACTATAGGGATGTACGGGCACTTTCATTATCACCCAATGGTCGTCGAGTAATTAGTTTTTGACCAACTAAAATGGAACTT
>NC_046663.1:66087893-66091312 GCF_010883055.1 Belonocnema kinseyi | reverse complement strand
AACCAGCAACAACAGATACATACTATAGGGATGTACGGGCACTTTCATTATCACCCAATGGTCGTCGAGTAATTAGTTTTTGACCAACTAAAATGGAACTTACAACAAAATAGTTGAATTATCAATCAAAAAGATGAATTTTCAAGGGAGACGTTTTATGTTTCTAACAAACAACAGAGAGTTTCAAGAAAATACATGAATTTTCAAACAAATAATTCCATTTTTAACTAAAAAAGATCAAGTTTCAATGAAAAATATCAAATTTTAAACAAAAATAGAATAATTCAGTTTTTAATATATAAAAGTTAATATTCAATAAAAAAATGAAATTTTCTGCACGTTATTTAAAATGTTAACCAAATCAGGCGAATTTGACACCAAATAGTAAAAGTTGTAACAAAAATGATAACTTTTCAATCAACAAGAATAATTTTCTATTTAAAAAAATCTTTTTTAACCAATAATAGAATTTTCAACTAAATTAATTTTCAGTCCAGGTACACTAATATAAAAAGTATTTAAAATAAGATAGAATTCACTTCCAATCAGGCAGGTTCTACACATTATATAGCAGAATCTCTTAGCCCTTAACTTTTTTTATAGTAAATTATGCAAGACGTTTTTTCTGATATAAGACAAAAAAATGGAATTTGAACACCTATGTTAAGAATCATAAAAGCAGATTAATTCTTCACCCGTAACATAATTTTTAAGGAAAAAGATAAAGTTTCAATAAAAAATATTGAATTTTAAACAAAAATAGAAAAAAGTTACTACTCAATCAAAAAAATGAAATTTTCTACAGGTTATTTAAAATTTTAATTAAACCAGATGAACTTGACACCAAATAGTAAAAGTTTTAACAAAAAGATTAATTTTCTATTAACAAAAAATCTTTTTTAACAAATAATATAATTTTCAACTAAATTCATTTTCCATGTAAGAACAATATTATAAAAATTATTTAAAATAAAATAGAATTTACTTAAAATCAGGCAGGTTCTACATATTATATAGCAGAATCTTTCAGCGATTAACATTTTTTATAGTAAATTATGAAAGATGTTTTTTCCGATCTAAGAGAAAAAAATCTAATTTGGGCATCTATGTTCAGAATAATAAAAAATAGATTAATTCTTTACAGATAACATTAATTCTCTACAAAAAAACTATTAGTTTTCAACCAAAAATGTATAATTAAAATTACCCTTAAACACATTTGTTTTGAACGAACAAACAAAAAATCAAGAAAATCATTGAATCCTCAATAGATAAGAATAGATTTTAACAAAGAAAAATAATGTTTTACCAGAAAGACAAATTTTCAAGTAAAAAAATGAATTATTAATTAAAGATACAAATATTTAAAACCAGAAATAGGATAATTCTTTTCTATTTAAAAGAATTAATCATTAACAACAAACAATTAAGTTTCAAAAAATTAATTGAAATTTTACTAAAATAGATGCATTTGATGATACATAGTTGAACTTTCGAGCACACAGATGTATTTTCAACCAAGAACCCAAAAATATCAATTTTTAATTCCAAATTTCAGTGTTCCACCAAAAGTTTTCATCGAAATATATGCATTTTCAAACAAATGGTTGAATTTTCAACTACAAAAAATCAATTTTTAACTTCAAATAACAATCCTCTACCAAAAATGGTATAATCCAATTTAAGCTTACATAAATTAATTTTTGACTAACTATAAAGGAACTTTCAACAAAATAGTTGAATTCTCAATTAAAAATATGAATTTTCAAGAACGAAGTTTTATATTTCTAACGAAAAACATCAATTTTCAACAAAATACAAAAATTTTTAAACAAGTAATCCTATTTTTAACTAAAAAAGATCAAGGTTTAATCAAAAAATCAAATTTGAAACAAAAATAGAATAATGCAGTTTTTAGTTTAGAAAAGTTAATATTCAAAGGAAAAAATGAAATTTTCTACAGATTATTTCAAATTATAACTAAAACAGATAAAAATGACACCAAATAGTAGAAGTCTTAACAAAAAAGATGAATTTTCATTCACAAAGATTAATTTTCTATTAAAGAAATTTTTAAAAATAAAGAACAGAATTTTGTAGAAATTGTGGATGTTAGCTGTTGGCTTTAAGGTCAGGTGAATTGAAACTAATTAAGTTGTTTCAAACGCTCCGGCACACCATGGTGGCCTTTATCAGTGAGTTTTATTAAATCTGTGAAAAGTACACAATATCTTGTAGGTACGCAGTTTTACAATTGTAAGCATTATTTTTTGATTAATATCTTAGTTGTGAAATAATAAGAAATGAAAATGACTTATTTTTCAATTTAAATTTCGTTTAATTTTATTCAGAACTATTTATAAATTTTGCAGTAATCTTAAAACATTATTTTATTTTAACGAAGTATAATGGATGAGAAAACAATAACAATATAGCCGAAAAAGTTGTGTCATCAATTTTTTATTTAATGAAACAATTTTCAATTGCAAAAGTTGTTTGCAAATTATTTTTTCAGTGACGTATATGTAATTATTATTTTTTCAATAATCTGTCTATACAAAAATTATTCTTATAAACTGTAAGAGACTTTATAGATATTTAAATTGTTTTCAAATAAATTAATTTTCAATCCCAGAACAATATTATGCAAGACGTTTTTTTTTACCATGTAAGACAACAAACAATCGAATTTGGGCATCCAAGTTAAAAATAATAAAAAACAGATTCCTTTTTTACCCATAAAATTAATTCTCGACAAAAAACTATTAGTTTTCAACCAATAATGATATAATTTATATTTTCCTTTAGGACATTAACTTTTAAGAATAAAAAAGTCAAGAAAATAGGTGAATCCTCAATAAACAAGATGAAATTTTAACAAAGGAAATTAATTTTCTACCAAAAAGACGAATTTTCAATTAGAAAAATTAATTTTCAATTATAAAAATAATTTTTCATCCTAAAATTGTACATTAAAATTTTTAATTAAATAGCTGAATCCTCAATGAAAAATATTAAATTTCAAACAAATAGTGGAGTTTCGAACTAAAAAAGATAAATTTTTAATTAGAAATATAAATATATAGAACCAGAAATAGGATTATTCCTTTTCAGTTAAAAGAATTGATGTTTAACAACAAACAATTAAATTTTCAACAAATTAGTTCAAATTCATCAAAATAGATGGATTGGATAATACATAGTTGAATTTTCAAACAAACGTATAAATTTTCAACCAAGAAAATTAATATTATATAACAAAAAAGAAGATGTTTGAAACAAATAATTGAATTTTCAACACAAAAATATCAATTTTGAAGTCGAAATTTCAATGTTTCACCGGAAGTGGAATTGTTAAAGTTTCAATTTAAGAATTTAATTTAAAAAAAAGGAATATGCAATTTATTAGTTTTGTTCCT
>NC_046663.1:66086533-66087793 GCF_010883055.1 Belonocnema kinseyi | reverse complement strand
TGTTAAAACTCTATTATCGAATATTAATTACACTTTCTGGTACAGAACTCATCTTCTGGTGCCTTATATTATTTTACACTAATATTTTGTAACAATAATGAAATATGTATAACATAGAAAAGATAGGCTTTTGGTTTATTCTTTTTCATAAAAAGATAAATATGCGCGCGCCGTGGCACGCGCAAGACTACTCGTAGTATTAAACATGCAGACTGTTTTAATGGGGCTTCCAAAAACCACGAGGTCTAATTTTGGTCACTTTTTGACGCCCCTCTCCCCCCATGTAGTCCATCGTGGCATTCTGGTCAACTCGTTCCCCACCCGCCTCACGAGATTCTACGTCATTCACTGCAAGAAAATTTGGGATAAATTTCCATCCTGCGACGATAAAATGCATTCGATCGTTGTAGAACATAATAAATAGGCAGAATTATATAAAAATACATTTTTTCCTCTTGACCTGCATCCACCATGAAGAAATACATGCGAAAAATAAATTTCCCGTCTTCGATCGTTAAGTGTTATGAGTCAATACATACGATGTTTTGAGGTTAGGTCTCCCTAAACTCTTCCCTTATTTCTCAAACATCCTTTATAATTTTTGAAAATTGTAGCATTTTATATAGTTATATAGCGTGCAAAACAAGAACGCAAACAAACCTCGCTCATTGCAAACCTCGTTTGTTGCAAGTTTCTTTTATTGCAATCCAAGATACTCGCCTGTAGCAACTTCCCCAACTCCCAACATTGATAGACACATGCTCCGTAAAGCCAATGACAGCGTGGAAGCGGGAATGTATTGTGAGAAAACCTTACAGGCACGTGGAGTGGTGGGGTCCCCTCTCCAGTTGCAATGGACGGGATGTTTCGTTTCAAAGGAGATGCAATAAACGAGGTTTGACTGCAGAAAAGATGCCGGTTCATTTTCACATTTTTACCTAAAGTGAAATTACAATAGATTGCAAATAAGTACTGTCGTGTCGTAAATTAATCAGGTCATATATTGTAATTTGAAAATACACTGCATTTATTAATACTAGCTAATTATAAATATCACCAGAGCTTTCTTTGCAGTGAGTATTTTATTGAAAATTGTTTCTTTTTTTTTCTTTTTTGTAAGGAATTAATCTTTCTCGTTTCAAAATCTACTATTTAGGGTAAAATTGATTTGTTTTGTGTTGTAATATTTTTGGACTTATTATAGTTTACAGTAAACATTTTTCTGTTTTCTGGCTATGCATTTTCTTTGAACATCCATGT
>NC_046663.1:66085407-66086433 GCF_010883055.1 Belonocnema kinseyi | reverse complement strand
TTTTTTTTCTTATAGTTTCTCCGCATTTTAATCGACTTGATTCTATTTTGTTCTTTTTCTCTTTTTAATTTTTCAAGTTCTTTTCTTTTACTTTCTATTTCTCTATCTATCCTATTCGTTTCTAGATTGCTATTTTCTAGATTCATAGCATTTCCTCCTTCGATTCTCTAATTTCCTAACGTATTTTCGGTATTAGCAGAAAGTAAATCAACTATATTTATGTGTGTAGGTCGGTTGTGTCTGTGTGCGTTTGGTGCACTTTCTGTACGCATCTGTGTTTGTGTCGTCGTTTTCGGAATTGCACCTTTTGTTTTATTTCTATTTGTTACCCTGCCAATCTAATTCACTCCTAGCCACTATCGTTTCAAAATTTCTATCTAGTTCTTGTCTTTCGTTATTTTTTGCGAATGATTGGCTCTCTGTATATTCGTGATTCATCAGTGCTTAGGCATTATCTTCCTCGTCTCTTATTTCTTGAGCTAATCTCTTCTCATTATTTTTTCGGGCTACATCATTTCCATTATTTTCTCCGACCTTTTCTACTGGATTCGCTATTTTAGGAATTATTTTTACTGTACCCGATCTCCAATACATTCGATTTCATCTATTCTTTCTTTTACTTGCACCTTTTGCCGACTAGCTCAGGGATTCTTTTGGTTGATTAAAAACCGACACGTTCACTCAAATGAGCGTCTCGCTTTTTACTTCTGTTGGATTGGGCGTGGTCTGACCACGAAGCGGCAATATCTACTGAGGGCGGGAAGTGTTAGAGTTGTTCGGGTGACGTCACTGGTTCCTACTGCGCGCGCCAATTTTTGTTACTGACGACGCTTCCTTTTCTATCTTTCGTATTTCTTACTCAATTTTCTTCTAGTTTGTTGCTAACTTTTTTATATTTCCATTCTAGCTAGTTCTTTCCTATTACCGTATTGATTTTTAACCAATTCCTTTTGATTCTATTTTGAACCCTTGAATTACTCAATCCTGCTACAAGGATGTACAAGTAAGGCGTTTTTTCTCAGGGTA
>NC_046663.1:66065284-66085307 GCF_010883055.1 Belonocnema kinseyi | reverse complement strand
GTTCCAACCCCGTTACGATCTCCAACGACGCCTTCAGCGCGTTTCACTCCATCACTAGAGGGCCAACACCGCCACGCTTCCAGTACCTTGGTTTTATCACCCTGGTGCCCTGTATAATCGCTTGCCCGCTCTCGGCTTCACCGCCCAGTTCGGGCTTTTGAAGAAAAACTCACTTTATCTACCCTCTGTAAGTTTAGTTTAATAAACCCTTTTATATTTAAATAATTAATCAATTGTTAACTTCACCCGTTTTCTTTACTTCCAAATCTTTCCCATCCTTCAATTTGCGAGATCCCTCACAAATTTGGCGCCCTTCTTAAAAACCCAGAATCCCAGAAATCTCCCAAGTCGAGAACGGAAGTCATTAAAATTATGAAAATTCAAATTTTAAATTGATGCATGTATGCCATTGACCGAAGGAAATTTGAATTTTTAGGTTTACAAATTTTAAAAATTTATTTTTTGTAAATTTAGGTTATATTTGAAAATTATGTTTTAGAAAATGTGCGGATAGGATATATGTCATTTAGACATATTTGAATTTTTAGGTTTACAAATTTTAAAAATTTATTTTTTGTAAATTTAGGTTATATTTGAAAATTATGTTTTAGAAAATGTGCGGATAGGATATATGTCATTTAGACCGAAAATGTGAGGGTAGGCGTGTATATATATATATATATATATCCGATAAGACGTGGGTGGGGCAACAGCTCAATTTCAAGTACCACCATCGACAATAAAAAATAAAATTACCCTGAGAAAAAACGCCTTACTTGTACATCCTTGTAGCAGGATTGAGTAATTGAAGGGTTCAAAATAGAATCAAAAGGAATTTGTTAAAAATCAATGCGGCAATAGGAAACAACTAGCTAGAATGGAAATATAAAAAAGTTAGCAACAAACTAGAAGAAAATTGAGTAAGAAATAAGAAAGATAGAAAAGGAAGCGGCGTAAGTAACAAAAATTGGCGCGCGCAGTAGGAACCAGTGACGTCACCCGAACAACTCGAACACTTCCCGCCCTCAGTAGATATTGCCGCTTCGTATTCAGGCCACGCCCAATCCAACAGAAGTAAAAAGCGAGACGCTCATTTGAGTGAACGTGTCGGTTTTTAATCAACCAAAAGAATCCCTGAGCTAGTCGGCAAAAGGTGAAAGTAAAAGAAAGAATAGATAAAATCGAATGTATTGCAGATCGGGTACAGTAAAAATAATTCCTAAAATAGCGAATCCGGTAGAGAAGGTCGGAGAAAATAATGAAAATGAAGTAGCCCGAAAAAATAATGAGAAGAGATTAGCTCAAGAAATAAGAGGCGAGGAAGATAATGCCTAAGCACTGATAATTCACGAATATACAGAGAGCCAATCATTCGCAAAAAATAACGAAAGACAAGAACTAGATAGAAATTTTGAATCGATAGTGAGTAGAAGTGAATTAGATTGGCAGGGTAACAAATAGAAATAAAACAAAAGGTGCAATTACGAAAACGACGACACAAAATGAATATTGGAATGAGGCACAATAATTAATAAATTTTGTAGAAAATAAAATCAATAGAACTTAAATTGAAGAACTATCGGATGAGATTGAAAATTTAAATGATAAAATGGATAGAATTTTAAATTTAAGCCAAAATTTATTTAGTCAAAGTAACAAGTCGAGAAATGTGCAAAATACGGTTCATTTCGAAGCAACACAATTCGATTTTAATGATCAAAGGCGCTCGTTAGCTGGCGAACGGAGCAAAATAACATTAAATAGGGGTAGCGACCAAGGAGACCATTACCGAGACCGGTACACAGGCAATTAATTATACGAAAATCGAATTTGCCTCACTACAAAAGAGAAACTCTTAGAATGGACATGAGTAGAGTGACCAATATGAAAAGAGAAGAAATGAATGAAAATAATATGAATGAAAATAATAAGAATGAAATACCAGCAACTCTTTTTCCATTTGGAATTATTCAAACCTCTTTCCAAATAATGTCAAATTGGCCCATTAAATTTAAAAAAAAAGAATGTTAGATTTCGGTATTCTAAATAATCAGGATACTGGACAAGAACACATTTCATTATCACTACTGTGCGTCTTCTTTTATAAAGTTAAAGCAGGATAGAAATCTGCAAGCGTTATATTTTTCTGCAAATCGCTTTTGTTTTAATATAATTCTCTTCTACATACGTTTTACAGAACATTAGGCAAACATCTATCCAGAATATCATACTCAAATACATTTTGAACTTTCTCTTGCAATTCATACTTAACACGAAACATGTGCTTACTTTTTCCAAAGCAAAATAAGCGAGTTTTTCTACGATTTTTTCCATGCGTTGATTTCAGCATTATGAAGAACTATAGCATAGGTTATTCAACGTTTATGAAAGCAGCAAACAAGTCATTCTTATGATAGAACGGAGTGACATAATGAAATTGGTTCAAACTCAAGGATTATACCCCTGGTTGCTCTTTGCCATTAGGGTCCTTCAATAAACCACGTAGTTTATTTAGGTAGAAGGGAGGTCAACGAAAGGTCACCTTAGTCTACTTGAGTGGTGGAGGAGGCGCGTTTTATACATGGATGTTCAAAGAAAATGCATAGCCAGAAAACAGAAAAATGTTTACTGTAAACTATAATAAGTCCAAAAATATTACAATACAAAACAAATCAATTTTAACCTAAATAGTAGATTTTCAAACGAGAAAGATTAATTCCTTACAAAAAAGAAAGAAAAAGAAACAATTTTCAATAAAATGCACACTGTAAAGAAAGCTCTGGTGATATTTATAATTAGCTAGTATTAATAAATGCAGTGTATTTTCAAATTACAATATATGAACTGATTAATTTACGACACGACAGTACTTATTTGCAATCTATTGTAATTTGACTTTAGGTAAAAATGTGAAAATGAACCGGCATCTCTTCTGCAGTCAAACCTCGTTTATTGCAACTCCTTTGAAACGAAACATCTCGTCCATTGCAACCGGAGAGGGGACCCCACCACTCCACGTGCCTGTGAGGATGTCTCACAATACATTCCCGCTTCCACGCTGGCATTGGCTTTACGGAGCATGTGTCCATCAATGTTGGGAGTTGGGGAAGTTGCTATAGGCGAGTATCTTGGATGTCAATAAAAGAAACTTGCAACAAACGAGGTTTGCAATAAGCGAGGTTTGGCGATGGGTGGTTTTCTTTCGCGATGGAGTAAGTCCGCATGGACGAACGTTGCAAAATTATTTGCAGGACGTAAATTTGGACGATTCGGATTAGCGAGTGCAGATAGTGATACACAGAGACGCCCAAACGGCCTCTTACGATTTGGTGCGCATTTCCTTTGTTTGCGTTCTTGTTTTGCACGCTATATAACTATATAAAATGCTACAATTTTCAATAATTATAAAGGATGTTTGAGAAATAAGGGAAGAGTTTAGGGAGACCTAACCTCAAAACATCGTATGTATTGACTCATAACACTTCACGATCGAAGACGGGAAATTTATTTTTTGCATGTATTTCTTCATGGTGGATGCAGGTCAAGAGGAAAAAATGTATTTTTATATAATTCTGCCTATTTATTATGTTCTACAACGATCGAATGCATTTTATCGTCGCAAGATGGAAATTTATCCCAAATTTTCTTGCAGTGAATGACGTAGAATCTCGTGAGGCGAGTGGGGAACGAGTTGACCAGAATGCCACGATGGACTACATCGGGGGAGAGGGGCGTCAAAAAGTGACCAAAATTAGACCTCGTGGTTTTTGGAAGCCCCCTTAAAACAGTCTGCATGTTTAATAATACGAGTAGTCTTGCGCGTGCCACGGCGCGCGCATATTTATCTTTTTATGAAAAAGAATAAACCAAAAGCCTATCTTTTCTATGTTATTCATATTTAATTATTGTTACAAAATATTAGTGTAAAATAATACAATGCACCAGGGGATGAGTTCTGTACGAGAAAGTGTAATTAAGATTCGATAATAGGGTTTTAACAAATTTTATATTTTTCTTGACAAAATTAAATTGAACTATTTTAATCCAAATGAGCTTTTTTTAATGAAAATTAATTTACACTTAATATTGATGAATAGCATTTATTACAATTTTGTAACTCACGTTGATGATAATCATATTATTTAAATAATGAACTTTGCATTTTTAAACCATAATTCTTATGAATCAATTTAGCAAAATTTTTGCATGCACATTATAATAATCAGTTTTCTTATCGGTAGAAAAACACACGTAATAAGCTTGTTGCCACTTGGTAAACTCTCCCCTGAAAATCTTGGTCAAGTCTCCCCTTTAAAATCTTTGTTTAAAACTAAACTAATAATTATTATATTTCAAATTAAATTGAAAATAATGGAATTGTTTATTAAAAATAACACTTTAAACCAATAAATACTTCAAAACTTATCATGTGGGGTGAAGGGTTTGTGAAAAATGTGGTTTATGGAGGTAGATGGAGGGGAAAGGTGTTATAACCGTTTTACAGAAAAATATTCTTTTAAGCTAAAAGTTGAAGGATTAAGACACATTTTTTGATTTCCTACCTGACAATTCTTTGTTTGTTTAAAATTCGTAATTCTCGTTGAAAAATTTATAATTTTAGTTAAAAGTTTATCTCTTCCGTTAAAAAATTTACTATTTTTTTGAAAATTCTGTTTTTTTTTCGGAAACAAATTAATTTTCTATGTGAGAAAGTAACTTTACTACTTTTGGTTTAAATTCGAATCTCTTATAGAAAATTAATCTTTATGATTGAAAATTCGTTTCCTTATTTTTTCAATGCATATCTTGGCAGCATCTGCATTCGTTCAAACATCAAATATTATATTTTCTATCGAAAATCCATATTTGCAGGTTAAAAATTCAACTAATTAGTTGAGAGTTTACATACTTATTCGAAAATTCAATTCTGGTTAAAAATTTAAATAGCTTGTTAAAACTATTTTTTTTTATATGTGCACCACTACGTTTTCATTGAGAATTCTTTGTTTTTTAATGCAACTCTTTTTTGTTAAATATTAATGTTCTTTCATTGGAAATCTGGCCATTCAGTTTAAAATTTATATTTTTAGGTTGGAAATTTAAGAATTTGGTTAAAAGTTAAACTATTCGGCTGTAAATGCATATCTTTCATTAAAAAGCCAAATTTTTAACAAAACTGTTTACACTGAAAATGAAAAGGTTTAATTTTTAGTTTAAAAAAATTAACGAATTTTCAACCAAATAGTTTCATTTTCATCCAAACACCTAAAATTTTAACAAAATAGTTAAACTTTTAAGTAAGTAAATAAATTTTTAACCAAAAAATAAAAAATATGATTATTTTAAAATAATAACAGCTGAATTTAAACAAAAACTGCATTTCAAGAAAAATTTTTAATTTGTAACAAGAGACAAATTTTTAACTAAAATAATTAATCGTCAACCAACAAAATTAATTTTTAAAAAGTCGTTTAACCATTAAGCAATTAGAAAAATGTTCAACAAAAAGGCAAGTTTTCAAAAAAATAGTTGAATTTTCAACCAAACGGGATACTTTTTTATTGTGTTCGTGTTCAGTAAGAAACTCAAGTTTCTATCCGAAGAGATGAGTTTTTAACCGAAAAACTGTTCCCGTATAATTTAAAAATTAAGTAATTGGTTCTCTTAACATTTAATCTAAAAACAGAACAATACCCTTCCTGATCGATTCAGCCACTTGAAGTGCAGAACCTACCTAATGTTACACGGATTCGATCTCCTTTAAAACCATTTTCATAACACTGTTTTTTTTAGTTGAAAATTGACTTTTTTTAACAGAAAATTCAACTATGAAATTTTTGGTAGAAAAAGTGGGACGATGGTCGTGGGGGCTAAAGCGTAGGCTTTGGACCCACTCCTTCGGCTTGCGGGTTCGATTCCCGCCTCGCACTCTGGAAGAGTCTCGGTGGCCCATGCGGTGAACACTAGCCTAGCAAGGGAGTTGTTCATCTCCGGAGAGTCGTGGGACCGGTACCTCTAGAGAAAAAGCTTTTCTCTAAGTACTTAAGGCTGTTGCTCTTGGTGGTTCGGAACCCACCTTAAACTGTAGGTCCCCCTTCCACCACCAAGTAAGTGTGTGGAGGGTGTGTAAAGGAATAGAGAAGGTGTAAGAAAAATGTAAACCCTTAGGGGACACATTAGAAGCTTCTATTCCAATTTTTGATAGAAAATTAAATTCTTTAATTAAAGCGTGATCTTTCATCGTTAAAAATCTAACTAATTGTTTAAAAATTTATAAAGTTTTAAGAAATTCATGTTTTTTAGTAGAAAATGAATCTTCTTGTTTGAAAATTCACATTGTTGATTGAGGATTCAACCATTTTTCGGACAATTCTCATTTTTTCAAAATTAGTTTATTGAAGTAAAAATTTAACTTTCCATTTTTGGTTAAAAATGTATTGATATTTTTAATTACAATCTGTTTTCGTAGAAAACTCATATATTTTCATTTAATTACACTTCTTAAAATTGAAATTTTTTTTTTTTGACTAAAAGCTGAACAATCCCATTTTTTCGTTGAATATTAAGTTCATAATTGAAGCTTCAATTTTTTTTTTCAAATTTCTTCATAGTCAGTTAAAAATCAATTTATGTAAGATTAAATTGGATTATACCATTTATGCTAGAGAATTGATATTTAAAAGTAAAAACTGATCCTTTATAGTGGAGAATTCAACCATTTGTTTGAAAAAGCACATATTTCGATAAAAATTTAGGTTTTTGGTAGGAAATTAGTCTTCTTGGTTTAAAATTTATCTTTGTGATTAGGAACAAAACTATTAAATTGCATATTGCTTTTTTTAAAATTAAATTCTTAAATTGAAACTTTAACAATTCCGCTTCTGGTGAAGCATTAAAATTTCGACTTAAAAATTAATATTTTTGTGTTGAAAATTCAATTATTTGTTTCAAACATCTTCTTTCTTGTTATATAATATTAATTTTCTTTTAACAGAAAAGAAATAATCCTATATCTGGTTCTATATATTTATATTTTTAATTAAAAATTTATCCTTTTTAGTTCGAAACTCCACTATTTGTTTGAAATTTAATATTTTTCATTGAGGATTCAGCCATTTAATTAAAAATTTTAATGTACAATTTTAGGATGAAAAATTAGTTTTATAATTGGAAATTAATTTTTCTAATTGAAAATTCGTCTTTTTTGTAGAAAATTAATTTTCTTTGTTAAAATTTCATCTTATTCATTGAGGATTCAACTATTTTCTTGACTTTTTTATTCTTAAAAGTTAATGTCTTAAAGGAAAATATCAATTATATCATTATTGGTTGAAAACTAATAGTTTTTTGTAGAGAATTAATTTTATGGGTAAAAAATGAATCTGTTTTTTATTATTTTTAACTTGGATGCCCAAATTCGATTTTTTGTTGTCTTACATGGTAAAAAAAACGTCTTGCATAATATGTTTCGGGGATTGAAAATTAATTTATTTGAAAACAATTTAAATCTCTATAAAGTCTCTTAAAGTTTATAAGAATAATTTTTGTATAGACAGATTATTGAAAAAATAATAAAATAATAAGAAATTTAATATATGTAATTACATATACGTCACTGAAAAAATAATTTGCAAACAAATTTTGCAATCGAAATTTGTTTCATTAAATAAAAAATTGATGACAAAACTTGTTCGACTATATTGGTATTGTTTTCTCATCCATTATACTTCGTTAAAGTAAAATAATGTTTTAAGATTATTGCAAAATTTATCAATAGTTCTGAATAAAATTAAACGAAATTTAAATTTAAAAATAAGTCATTTTCATTTTTTATTAGTTCACAACTAAGATATTAATCAAAAAATAATGCTTAAAATTGTAAAACTGCGTACCTACAAGATATTGTGTACTTTTCACAGATTTAATAAAACTCACTGATGAAGGCCACCATTGTGTGTCGAAGCGTTTGAAACAACTTAATTAGTTTCAATTCACCTGACCTTAAAGCCAGCAGCTTACATCCACAATTTCTACAAAATTCTGTTCTTCATGTTTAAAAATTTCTTCAATAGAAAATTAATCTTTGTAAATGAAAATTCATCTTTTTTGTTAAGACTTCTACTATTTGGTGTCATTTTTATCTGTTTTAGTTATAATTTGAAATAATCTGTAGAAAATTTAATTTCTTCCATTGAATATTAACTTTTCTAAAATAAAAACTGCATTATTCTCTTTTTGTTTCAAATTTGATATTTTTTATTGAACCTTGATCTTTTTTAGTTAAAAATGGGATTATTTGTTTGAAAATTGATGTTTTTTGTTAGAAATATAAAACTTCGTTCTTGCAAATTCATATTTTTGATTGAGAATTCAACTACTTTGTTGAAAGTTCCTTTACAGTTAGTCAAAAATTAATTTATGTAAGCTTAAATTGGATTATACCATTTTTGGTAGAGGATTGATATTTGAAGTTAAAAATTGATTTTTTGCAGTTGAAAATTCAAGAATTTGTTTGAAAATGCATATATTTCGATGAAAACTTTTGGTCGAACACTGAAATTTGAAATTAAAAATTGATATTTTTCGGTTCTTAGTTGAAAATACATCTGTATGCTTGAAAGTTCAACTATGTAACATCAAATGCATCTATTTTAGTAAAATTTCAATTAATTTGTTGAAACTTAATTCTTTATTCTTAATGATTAATTCTTTCAACTAGAAAGGAATTATCCTATTTCTGGTTTTAAATATTTGTATTTTTAATTAATAATTCATTTTTTTACTTGAAAATTCGTCTTTTTGGTAGAACATTATTTTTCTTCGTTAAAATCTATTCTTATCTATTGAGGATTCAACGATTTTCTTGATTTTTTGTAGAGAATTATAGTTATAGTTATATAATTATAGTTCTTTTGTAGATAATTAACGTTATCTGTAAAGAATTAATCTATTTTTTATTATTCTGAACATAGATGCCCAAATTCGATTTTTTTCTCTTAGATCGGAAAAAACGTCTTTCATAATTTACTATAAAAAATGTTAATCGCAGAAGGATTCTGCTATATAATATGTAAAACCTGCCTGATTTTTAGTTGATTCTATTTTATTTTAAATACTTTTGATAATATTGTTCTTACATTGAAAATGAATTTAGTTCAAAATTATATTATTTGTTAAAAAAGATTTTTTGTTAATAGAAAATTAATCTTTGTGATATTTTCTTTAAAACTCTTACTATTTGGTGTCAAGTTCATCTGTTTTAATTAAAATTTTAAACAACCTGTAGAAAATTTCATTTTTTTGATCGAATATTCACTTTTTTCTATTTTCGTTTAAAATTCAATATTTTTTATTGAAACTTTATCTTTTTAGTTAAAAATTATGTTATGGGTGAAGAATTAATCTGCTTTTATTATTCTTAACATAGATGTTAAAATTCCATTTTTTTGCCTTATATCAGAAAAAACGTCTTGCATAATTTACTATAAAAAAAGTTAATGGCTAAGAGATTCTGCTATATAATGTGTAGAACCTGCCTGATTTGAAGTGAATTCTATCTTATTTTAAATAATTTTTATATTAGTGTACCTGGATTTAAAATTAATTTAGTTAAAAATTCTATTATTTTTTGAATACTAAAAACTGAATTATTCTATTTTTGTTTAAAATTTGATATTTTTCATTGAAACTTGATCTTTTTTAGTTAAAAATGGAATTATTTCTTTGAAAATTCATGTATTTTGTTGAAAATCTCTGTTGTTTGTTAGAAATATAAAACGTCTCCCTTGAAAATTCATCTTTTTGATAGATAATTCAACTATTTTGTTGTAAGTTCCATTTTAGTTGGTCAAAAACTAATTACTCGACGACCATTGGGTGATAATGAAAGTACACGTACATCCATATAGTATGTATCTGTTGTTGCTGGTTTTCAAAATTGTGTTTTATAAAATAAAAATGGATTATTTGGCAAAATTGTCGTCAGATGCGAAGACCCGATATATCTATATATGTTTAAGTTACTATTTTTATTCAATATAAACATTAACTTTAAGTATTATTCCTGTGAAGCATGGAACTTGTTATACAACTTTATTGCTGATATAAAATGCAGTAGCAACTTACTAAGATTTTGAGGTTAATATTACATTTTGCAATTCAAAAGCGATCTGCTCGCAGTTACAAAATTTATCAAAAAGAAGTAGGATGAAATCATAAAAAACTATTTTTTATTTTAATCATCATTACAATGGTTTCTGTTTTTTCACAAAAATTTTATAAATTTGAATGAAATTTTTGTGACATTTGTATGAAAAATTTCACTAATTTCCAATTTATTTCAAACACGGAGTATTTTTTTCGTATCAGGAAAAATGAGTAAAAGCTTAACTTTCATAAAGTTTTTTAAATACATTTTCGTAACTTTTCGCAGCACAAAATAGTATTTTATACATTTTTCTAGATATACGGATGATTTGCACTAAATTACCAAAAATTCTCTAATTTCGCGACCAGCAGTTCGCTCTTGTATTCTCAAATTCATTCCTAACCTCAAAATCTCCAAAAGTTGTTATCGCATTTTACACCAGCAATGGACTTTAATAACAAAACTTAGAACAAATTGCATGCTTCATAGGAATATTACTTAATGTTAATGCTTATATTTATAACAGATAATAGCTTAAACATTAACTTATAATTAAAAATATACTAACCTTACCGATAGAAATCTCAGAGTATATGCTAAAGATTCTCAAGGTTCCGTGAAGCTCTGAGAAATTCTCCGCTGCCACTCAGGTAGATATATTTAATAATCCAGATAGCTTGTTCAAATGCTTTGAAGGCTTTAAAATGTTGTTTCCGAAATTGAAATGAAAATACGGTCACAAATAACAAGCAGGGAGGCCTTAATTGAAATACGAATTCGATTATAAATAATAAGCAGAGGCCCCGTATTGCAGCGGTACGGATGGCAAGGTGGTGAGATAGGAGAAGCGTTGATTCGTATTATCAACTTTGAATTTCGATTCGAGTATTATTCCCAACACGGATCCAAAAATACTTACGCATGCTTGAACTGTGCCGCGCTCATTGGCTCTAGTTCGCGTACGTATTCAAAAATCAACTAGACACGCGCACCGTAGCCAATGAACATCACTCAAATCCAAGCAAGCGCAGATCAAGGCAGCTCCATTGGGATCATTAACTTCAAGAAAAGACGTGTAAAGTTCCATTACTGTCTAACTCACAGTGACTCACGGATGCCTCTGCCGCTCCCGTGTAGCTGACAAAGAACGAGCAATTAAGACAATAACGCATATAGACATGAAATCGAGTATACAATGATTCATTTCTATAAAACATACAATGATTCATTTCTATAAAAAGAGATATTTGGGGTTCCAATTCTGTACAAAACTACAAATTTTGCCGACGGTTCGTCAAAATTGCCGTTCACTTCTTTAGGGCTAACCTGAAACTGAGGTATCAGCTTCTGTTGTTCTTATGTACAATCTCTACGATGTCTGTGATTGGCCAGGACGCTCTACTGTTGGAACAGGTTTAACCTGATAGTCCAATTAACTCTTCTTTTACGAGGTTTGTTCAAAAAGTAAGGTGAATTTTCAATTTTTGCGTGCTACGTACATTCAAGTTTTAAATTATTTGTTTTGTTGTTTTGGTACACTCGTCACGATCATATGTTCACAGTTTTGACTATATAGCTCGTGTTGTTTTTCTGGCAGAGGTGTAAAAGGTTAGAAGGGTGTGGTGTGCTCAGCGACTTTCTTCTTTCGAAAAATCCTGATTTTCTCAAAAGGGTTATAATTGGAGATGAATCGTGGGTATATGATTGTGACGTGGGAACTAAAGCCCAATCGTCTCAGTGGAAGCATCCTGAGTCTCCAAGACCGAAAAAAGCACGTCAAGTTCAGTCAAATGTGAAGGTTTTGCTCACTGTCTTCTTTGATTACCGTGGCGTAGTGCATCAAGAATTCTTACCACAACGTCGTACGGTCAATAAGGAGTATTACCTTTAAGTTATGCGCCGTTTGCGAGAGGCGATACGCAAAAAACGTCCGGAACTTTGGAAAAATAATTCGTGGCTTTTGTATCACGATAATGCACCTGATCATTCATCGTTGCTTGTGAAAGATTTTCTGACCAAAAAAAGCACCACAGTCATGTATCAGCCTCCATATTCACCGGATTTGGCCCCCAGGGACTTTTTTCTTTTCCCAAAACTGAAGAGACCCATGAAAGGACATCGATTTCAAACGATTGAGGAGATAAAAACTGCATCGCTAAAAGAACTCAAGGCTTTACCACAAAATGATTATCACAAGTGCTTCGATGATTGAAAAAAGAGTTGGCACAAGTGTATTATATCTGAGGGGGAGTACTTTGAAGGGGAGAACATAAATATTGAGGAATAAGTGAATATTTTTTGAGAAAACCATAAAGTCACCTTATTTTTTGAACACACCTCGTATGTTATTCTTCATTTAATTATTTTCAAATCTGCTTGTGCTGATTGCGTGTACTCACCGCTCTCCCGATATTGCGATATTGCGTGGGCTCACCGCTCTCCCGGTTTCTCCGATATAGACTTTGCCAAAAGAACAAGGGATTTTATATACTCCTAGATCATTGAGGGGTGCCTTTTTGTCTTCAGGGTTATTGAGTAATTGTCTTATTTTCGCAAGTGTTTTAAATATGATTAGGATGTTGGGTTTGTTGGAAATCCTTCCTGTTAGTTCTGTGACACCTTGGATGCAGGGTAGGATGATGGTCGCGTTTTTCTCTCTTTCTTTAGTAGGTTGTGTTGACTTGTATTTTCTTATTGCTCGATCAATTTTTTTGTATAATCTGTCTATATTGGGATTTTTCAACGTTTTGTAAATCCTTTTAAAAGTTATTTTTATCGGTTAAGGAGAAAAGTCTGTATACAATGAATTTGATGACCGATTTTTTTAGATGGGTGGTGGTGGGAATAGGTATGTAGGTAACTATTTGTATGGGTGGTTTTCCTGTGAACTTCATGTCCTCATATGTTATCAGATCTTTTATAAACTGATACGTACATGGAAGGCATTTCTTTGTTTTGTTGAATTTCCATGGTGAACTGGATATTAGGATTCAATCGATTGATGAAATTGAAAAACTTATGTAGTTCATCCAGTCCATGTCGCCAGATGAAAAAAGTGTCATCAACGTAAAGTTCTTAAAATTCCGGTTTAAGCTTGGATGGCTTGAAGAAGTTAGTGGAAGTTAGGTTTGTAGATGTTTCATAAAGTTATTGGCTATCACAGGTGAGTTAGAAGATCCCATTGCTGCTACTGAGGATTATTCGTAGAAGCTGTTATTGGAAGAGAAGTAAGTATTATTGAGACAATATTATATTAAAGGTATGAGCTTGAAAGGGAAGTTTGTAAAAGATTTAATATTATAAATTGTATCAGAGATCAGTACTTTCGCAAATAGATATACCATGTCGAAACTCACTATGATGTCTTGTGGTTGAGTGTTATTCTGTTGTATCTTTTTGATAAAATCCAATGAGTTTTGCACGTGACTGATGAAGTTTCCTGTAAAAGAATTTACTTTTGTAGCGAGATAGCGTGATAGGTGATAAGTGGGTTAGTCTATTGTTCTGACGATCGGTCTGATCAGAATGTTATTTTTCTGGATTTTTAGGAGCCCGTGAAGTATTGGACTTCATGGAGCCAATAAAGTGTTATGTATGAATCGTCAGTTAGAAGGTCCATAATTTTGTTGTTATAGTCTTTTTCATTCATGATTACTGTTGTGTTCCCTTTTTCAGCGGGTAATATTATGATGTCTTTATTCCGATTAAGTTCTTTAATTGCAGTTTTTTGTTGTTTTGTTAAGTTCGAGTTGTTAACTTGAGCTTAGCATAAAACGTTCGCCATTTCTACGTCGTATGTCATTCGTTTTCCGGGTGGCATCGTAGAGAGTATACATGAGAACAACGTAGCCTGATACCTTAGTTTTCGGTCAGCCCTGAAGAAGTGAACTGCAATGTTCACAAAAAGTCGGCAAAGTTCGTAGTTTCAGATACGACTGGTAGCCGAAAAATCTCTTTTTACCAATCTAAGTTCTATTTTAGTGACTGTAATATATGTTCGATTTCTTGGTGTTGTACTTTTTTATAACGTACACAAAATATACATTTATGTAGTGTATATTTGCATAGATTTAAGGAAGTGAAACAACTTTGAATTATGAATTGTTATTATATTATAAAAAAAATGAATTGTTTGAAACAATTAATTTTTGTCATAGACTTAAGATGGTTACTGCCCAACATGTCGAAAGCGTTTTTGGTTACAGCTTAATTTTATTTTTTATTATTTCACACGGGGCTGTCCCGGTATATATCATCAGTCACGGACGCATTTTTATAATGCAATCAAGTGATCTGATGAGAGCAGTCTGCCCCGACATATTGGACAAAGCCTGGGTTTTACCCCATCATTGACGGACTGGGTTACAGTCAAGTAAACAATGGGGGGACCTACAGTTTGAGGTGGGTTACGAACCACCAGAACCTCGGTAAAGGTACATAGAAAAATTTACAGAGGCACCGGCTCAGGGATCGATCCCCGGAACTCTGAGGTGAAGTCCGAGTGTCAAACCAACTGATTATTATTATTATTACTATTATTATTATTTCTTCAATTTTATAGATAAACCCCAACTTTTCTTTACTCTCTACTAGAGCAATTGCGGCAGGGTCAAAATTCTGATATTAATTAAGACTTTGATCAGACGTGCTTGAGAGATCGACGTAAGCAGTCGTGTGTTGTGTGTTCAGTTTCAAGTTAACTGCGTCTATGTTTACGTTTTGCGTTCAGGTTTCGTCGATTCCCACCATCTCACTGATTTCTCAAGATACAGAGTTGGATTGGATCGTTTAAGGGTCATTATATTCGCATGTACCACGGCAGGCCGTACCCTCTTTTTCAATACCACGTACCGTCATGCATTGCGCCTCTAACAATAATTTACAAAGAAAGCTTCAACGTTTTTGGGCTGTGGAGAAGGTGGCCTCCCTCATCAGGAAAATGAAACCAGAGGATTAAGCTTGTGAGCAGCTGTTTTCTGATAAGCATTCTCAAACCTCTGATAGACGGTACACAGTTCGCCTTCCTTTGAAATTACAGCCCCCACTATGGAGACTCAGCGGGTGGCCCTATCGCCTTAAAAAGGTTACTTATGGTACTGCTTGTGCCTCTTACTTAGTCACACGTACTCTAGGTCAGCTAGAATTAGATGAAACTCACAGATTCCCTTTTGGTGCGAGTTGCATCCAGCATAACACTTATGCGGACAGCATTTTTGCGGGAGCAGATAATCTTGAGCAAATTGTTGCGAACGAATCAGTTAAGACACTGGGCTTGCTTTTGAATCTAGTGACAGACACGCTTGGAATTAACGTTACCGACCTGAAACCTATCCCCGAAAACCCCACCAAACCATCGATCCTGTCAAGTATTTCTTAAATATTCGATCCTCTCGGGTGGATTGCTTCCATCACAGTCACTGCGAAAATCTTGATGCAAGATCTCTAAATCTTAAAATATGACTGGGATTCGCCTTTACCGGTAGAAATGATTGAAGTTTGGAATAGTTATCGCGATTCTATTGAATCTATTTTAACTCTCTCTATCAGTCCCTGGCTAGGAGGTTCTCCAGATTCTGAAGATCAAATTCACGGGTTCGCCGACTCCACTTCTCGGGCATACGCTGCTTCTGTATACTTTAGACTTCCAAGCAACGACGGTTCTTATAAGGTCTCACTTCTTATAGCGAAAGCTAAAGTCTGCCCTGTAAAAACCATGAACATCCAGAATCTCGAATTAAGTGCCTTTTTCAAACATTAAAAAAAATTCGAATGAAATCGACCTGGTAAATCGGCTGGAATCGTGGCGACCAACCGAAAAAAGTGCGTTCCGAGGAAAACGCGTTTAAAGTTTAATGTACCAAAAAAATGTGAGTTTTGACCGTTCGAGCACTTCCGGAGTAATTCGTTTTTCGGCCACTTCGATACGCCTTGAGATAAAAGAAGGTTTCTACCTTATTTTTAAGGATATAAGCTGACTGCAATGAAAATAATCGAATTTTTGAAAGTTTGAACCTGTAATATCCTTAGATTCATAAAGTGATTCTAAGCCCATCTTAGTAAAATAAAGTTCCACAGGCCAGTGCCCAGTGAAGTAGAGTTGTCTGTCCGTTCATTCTATAGGACATAAATGATACTTTAGCAACAAGGGTTTCAAAATAAAAAGGCATACTACAGTAGATTTTAACCGCATTGATGCGGAACCTGAATAAACCAGCCTTACAAATAATAACAATTGTTCACGCGTTGAATCTGATTGTCTACATTTTGAAAGTGTTGGGTCGTCACTGTTTCGCTTAAATAATTTGAGTTTCATAATAATAATGTGAGAATCACCGGTGCCGTCGTAGAAACCACTCAGCTTTACCGAATCTTCAATATTTAAAAACGTAAGTAACGTGATGGCTTAACTAGGAAACTTAAGAAGTTTGGAAATGTGGTTGGGTAGATCCCTATGCTGTAAACTTTTTTTAGCTAGATTTTCCAGGTTATTGGCTCTGATTAAAGCTTTCAGAATACAGAATTGAGACAAACAGCTTTTGCTGCGTTTAATTCCTTTTTTTTATATCAGTGATTTAAGAATAAAAAGATGAGGAAATTTTTTTTTGGTTCTAAAACCACTCTCAAAGGTAGCCTACAAAATATGAAATATATCCGCTTTATGAATATTCAATCATTTTGTTCAACAGAAACTCCTTTTTTCGTATTTTTATCAGTTTTGGACTATTCCAGAAGCTTTAAATACCACATTTCTATTTTTTACAATATAAAAATATCATATAATATTATGTAAGATAGAAGAAGAGTAAATAAATGACCTCTTGAATAAAGTTATGTCACTTAAATATAAAATTTAAAAAAGGTGAGAAGGCGGTGTTTAAATTTCGATTTCTTAAAGTTTCTAAAAATTGTATATAACATATTTTTATTAGTAGAATTATAGTTGTGTAGTTGAAAAGATTTTTCATATATATGTTAAAATGACAAAATTAATTAAAAATTACATACAAACTACCTGTAAAACCCGCTGCATATCCGTTTCCGATTTCTCGGATTTGTCAACATTATTCTAGTTTATTTTAGTCAGTAAATAAACATTTAGATGTTAAAAAATGTCCTAAAATTAACTAAAAGAAAATCATTTTTAAGTATACAAAAGTCAACATTTTAACAATTTGTTGTATTTACATTTTTATTTCCTATTTTGGACCTGGTTTTAGATAAGTGAAGAAACTTTTCAGTTCTTGACAAAAAAAAAAAATTGGTAATTTCTGTAGGTTTTTAAATTAATTGATGAGTGCAGAAAGAATAAGGTTCCACGAAAGTACCAATCTCATCACTACGCGTCCATCGATTCCAAATTTATTATGCGTTTTGAATTATCAAGATTTATATGCTATTTTTTCAAACAGTCGATTTTTTTATTCCAACAATGTTTTTTTTCCTTAGAAGCTTCGCTTTTAGCTTCTCACGCTTGAGTGCTCGTCTGAGTGCCAACTACTGGCCCTACGCATCACGCGCTGCTCCTGTTGAGCCTACCTGTGGCGCGGCGTCAATTGAAGGGCCGGCTGCAATAACCACCTTAGCGCTTATAAAGAATTTTATTGCGCATCTTTTTTGTATGGCAATCAAATTTTTACGTTGTTTAGTGTTCATGTTATTCTAAGTAAACTAAATTTTTCACCGAAATAAAATTAATACCTTTTCGCGTTCAACTCGCCAGATCTTCGTCGGGAAGTGATATTTTTCTTGAAAATTATATGTAACATTCTTGAATATACTCTACGACTGTTAGAGTGATTACGTACTTTAAAAAACGTTTCAGGACCGTGTAGCGAATTAAAAAAAATATATTTTTTCGTAATCTTGGGTGCATACATACAAACGAAAACAGTGTGGGAGGAAATTTCAAATTTTAAAAACCTCCGACGAGAAAAATGTTCCTCGGGGATCAAAGAAGTTTTTTTATCAAGTTTTAGATCCTTAGTCATCAGGGGAAAAAGTGAGGGCGATGTGAAAATTGTGTACAGCGGGCTGCGTTCGACACGGATGGAGAAAACATAGCGCGTCGTTGTAAATTTACTACACAGAAATGTTGATTGTTGATATATATATATATTGCTTGTTTGATTTTGAAATTTTACCTTTAATATGCAAGGAAAATTTAAAAATATTATGATAATTATTGTTAATTTAAAATACATATTTATATTAATATTGTACCTTAAATGTTTTGCTAAATATAATGCAAAAACGGACTCCAAGTTTTTGAACAGTTTCAGCTGTTCAGCAAATCTTTTTTTTAATTAAATAGAACTAGAAAACAGTAAAATGAAAATTAAAAGAACTTTTATTATTTGAATACATAGTGATAGTGTAAAAAATTGCTCAATCGAATAAAGAATAAAGACATAGTATATTTTTTATGTCATATTGCAGCTGAATATTTATGAAATTGCTAGACGCAATTTTTAGAAAACCGAAAAACTGCTTCATACTTATTAATATTTTCCGGGCTCATGAAGGAAATGTTGTAATGTCTCATGACTAATGATACTTAATTTTTGTCTTCGTATGAAAATTAATAAACCTTTGGTAAATTTTTGAAAAAATTCAATATTTCAGTTTATTGTTTCTCAACTAAAAAAACACTACTTTTATCAGGCGATTTATTTACGAGAACTAAAATTGCAGTATGTTATACAATTTCAAAAAGTGAAAATCAGATAAATTTCATTTAGTTGTGTCAATATTTAGTTTCTCTAATAAATCACCTTAAAATGTTAATCAAAGAAGGTTTTCAGAACAATATTCTTGCGTGAAAATAATTTAAGTATAAGCCATGAATTCCAGCATTAATAATAAATAGTAATTTTCCGTAACTTTTGACAGATTAAAGTTGAAGCGAAACGTAAAAAATATTGTATCTTTATTTAACTTCACCATCTAAACATAACCTAGCCATATTTCTACAAGCTTTTGCAACATGTCGCTCCCATGTTTCTTTGTTTTTTGGCTTTTTCTGTCCTCTTGTTAATTGAGTAGTTAGCATATTATGTATTTATATCTTCCGAACGATAGATATGACGCTTCATCTAAAACCACTTGCAGAATACTGACGTTTGAAAAGTTTTGAGCAGAAAATTTTGTTTGTAAACAACATTTTCCAAATTCTTTGTTCGTACGATAGATTCCATCTATTTGTTTACAGTCGTGTGCCGCCGACCCATGTTTGCTCGATCCGAATCGAACACAGCACGCCGTACATAATTTTCACATCTCCCTCACTTTTTTCCCCTAATGACTAAAGATCTAAAAATTGTTGGAAAAAATTCTTTGATCCCTAAGGAACAGGTTTTTTGACTGAAAGTTTTTAAAATTCGAAATTTCCTCACACAACATTTTCGTTTGTATATTCAATACACGGCCCTAAAATGTTTTTTAAAGTTCGTGATAATTCGAGCAGTCGTAAGGTATGTTCAAAAATTTTGTATAACATTTTCAAGATAAAATATCACTTCCCGTCGAAGATGAGGCGAGTTGAACGCAAAAAGTTATTGAATTTTATTTCGGTGAAAAATTAAGTTTTCCTTAAATAATATAAAAACTGTACATCGTAGAAATTTGAATGTCATACAAAAAGATGCGCAATCAAATTCTCTACAAGTATCGAATGCCAAAAATCAAATTTGAACAATCATCTAAATTTGCTTCGCGGACAATACTTCTACGCGTGTTCGAGCGCCAAGTTGGTTATTGCATCCGACGCTTCAATTCTCGGAAGATCTATAGAAGGGACGGCCATTGAAAGGTTTTACTACACAGATTTTTTTTTTAATTGAAACTTTTAAATATCATTTAAGATTTCGAACTTACCCC
>NC_046663.1:66064074-66065184 GCF_010883055.1 Belonocnema kinseyi | reverse complement strand
AAGAGAAAAGATACTCCATGACAGGTATACTCAAACATTAATATAAAATATTTGATCCACATTTTATGATTTACAAAGCTATGCGCATTTTTTCTTTCTCTCTATTGTTCCTTTTACCGGTTCTATCTTCAGCAATTCAAAAGAAGATGTACTCGAAATTAGAGCATAAATAGTGTAAGTTTTGGGAAAAAAATTGACGTCCCCCACAGTGAGTTAAAAAATTAACTTATTTTGCAATAAAGAATAAAACGAGTCACTTTCTGGGCTTCTAATGATCGTAGAAGGTTGTAAAAAAGCTGAATATGATTCTAAAAAAATAAATGACAAAATCACTTTAATCGCTTTAATAGTAGACGGATACACTACTTGTAGTATAAGTCGCATCAGAAATTCTTTGAAGTGCATTTTTTAAGCAGTTCAGACTGTGAGTGAGAACACAAAATTAAGTTTTCTGTTTTCTTAAAGTTACCTACCGCATTCACAGTCTCGATCACTTTTCAGTTCAAAGTAGGGTAATAGTACCTGCAAGTTTATATTGTAGAACTGCTTAAAAAATGCACTAAAAAGAATTTGTGATGGGACTTATACTACAAGTAGTGTATCCGTCTACGATTCTATACCTACGCCAATGACCATAGAAAAATGTAAGAAAACCCCACGCTGGACCCGAGAAATTAACTTTCGTCACGGTATTAAAGATACAATACATCCAATACATTTCAACGACAAAATATAAACTTTAACAACAAAAAATGGGTATTTAAAAGTAAAGCGATTTTATTATTTAATTTTTGAGAATCATATTCAGCTTTTTTACAAGCTTCTACGATCATTAGAAGCCCAGAAAGTGACTCGTTTTATTCTTTATTGCAAAATAAGTTAATTTTTTAACTCACTGTGGGGGACGTCAAATTTTTTACCAAAACTTACACTATTTATGCTCTAATTTCGACTACATCTTCTTTTGAATTAATGAAGATACAACCGGTAAAAGGAACAATGGGGAAAAAGAAAAAATGCACATAACTTTGTAAATCATAAAATGTGGATCAAATATTTTATATTAATGTTTGAGTATACCTGTCATGGAGTATCTTTTCTCTTTTAAAA
>NC_046663.1:66062456-66063974 GCF_010883055.1 Belonocnema kinseyi | reverse complement strand
AAATCATTACAGAGTAAGATTGATAAAGATCTTCTTGAACTTTCATGTTGATTTTCAACTGACAAAAATTGTATTTTTGAAAAATAAAATCCTAAGGTCCGCCATTTTGTGAATTTTTGCCCGAAATAAATGATCGTAATCTATTTCGGCTAATCGATGCTGAATGGCCGACTGTATACCTGCACCTGCTTATGTTCGTCTAGTGGACGGATGAAGGCAGCCAAGAAGCGGTTATTAACAAACGTTACAGCCCAGTAGGCGACTGTGCATACGGTTCATCATATATTTTAAGGATTGAGATTTTCCATTTGTTTTTCCTGGAAATATTCGGAGTAAAAATTAATAAAAAAGAGTTGGACTGGAAGCTTCCAATGTGTCCCCTAATTGTTTACATTTTTCTTGCACCTTTTTCCCTATCCCTTTACACACCCTCCGCACACGTACTTGGTGGTGAAAGGGGGACCTACAGTTTAAGGTGGGTTTCAAACCACCAAAAGCTACAGCTTTAAGTACTTAGATAAAATATTTTTCTCTAGAGGTACTGGTCCCACAACTCTCCGGAGATGAACAACTCCCTTGCTAGGCTAGTGTTCACCACATGCTCCACCGAGGTTCTTCCAGAGTACAAGGCCGTAATCGAGCTCCCAAGCCGACGGAGTGGGTACAAAGCCTACGCTTTAGTCCCCACGACCATCGTCCCACTATTTATAAAAAGAATTGGATTTATGTTCATTCATATTAATAAAGTGTACAATTGCGATAAAGTGAATTAAACAATAAAATAGCTTCAAAAAAGATATTACCGGTAAAAACTAGAAAATTATAATTAAGAAAGCGATACAAAATACGTGACTAAATTGTTAATTTTATACTAACTATTGCTCAATAAGCCAAGGATATGACTGTCTTCTATAAAGAATGAAGGGTTGGATTTATCTTCATGGTGACTTGTATGTTTATTGCATTGTATTATTATTATTATTATTGTAGGTTTTCTTATTGACTCAGTGGATAATTGTTTATAGAAGACAGTCATGTCCTAGGCCAATTTTGAAATAATCAGTATAAAATTAACAACTGTATCATTATTTTTTATCGTTTTCTTAATTATAATTATCGAGTTTTTATCTGAAATAGCTTTTTTGAAGCTTGTTTATCCTTTAATTTACTTTGTCACAATGGTATACTTTGTCATAATAAACGAACATAAACAAAACGAAAGATTAAAAAACAATTCCTTTTTAAACAACTTTTTCGGTGATGTTTTTAAAGATTGTAATTTTATTTCTAATTATCATAAATAAAAAAGGAGTAAAAAAAGGCACAATATTATATTAATTTTAAATTATCTTACACTCAGAGTATTTTCATGAATAACAAATGCAAAATCTCAATCCATAAAATATATGATGAACGGTATGCATAGTCGTCTACTGGGCTGAAACGTTCTAGTCGAATCGGCGACTGGCCGCTTCTTGGCTGCCTTCATCCGTCCATTAAACGAACGTGAGAAGGTGT
>NC_046663.1:66059869-66062356 GCF_010883055.1 Belonocnema kinseyi | reverse complement strand
CGAAATCGCGCTAAAATTTCAGCCATAACCACGTCTCACAACCGTGAGATAGGTGGTTACAGTCTGTAAAGGAATCAATACGACGATCCAGCAAAAGCCTCGATCAGCCTAAGAACACGGAGTGACCCAAGGAACACCGCCTTCTGCATTTTTCCCGCAAGTGTTCTAGCATATTGTTGTTACGCAGGGATGGTTTTTAGGCTATTAGCAAGTGAAAGCTTGGCACCTCCAAGAGGTCCGATGATAAGGACAATCAGTTTAACAGAATATTCCGGGTACAATCGTTGCAACTCCTTTATAACGTCTCGATACCTCTCTTTCTTTTCATTCTCCTTGGCTATGATGTTTTTGTCAGCTGGTGCCGAAAATTCGATAACGAACATGGTTCGCTTCTCGAAGTCAAGAAGAACCATGTCAGGCCTCGAGTGAGCAACAGAAACAATTGTCGAGAATATAAAGGTCCAGTATATGCGGCACCTCCCATTCTCGACAATTGACTCAATTTCCCTAGGAGCATTTAGAGGAGCGATATTAAGGTGAATGCCGCAGTAGTGACAGAGATGGTAATAAAGTACTCTTAGTGCCGCATTGTGCCTTTGAATGTAGGTCGTTCCCGCGTGTGTTGGACAACTAGATAGTACGTGAGGTAAATGCTCGGGATGTGCATGGCACGCCCTGCAGCTATCATCGGGAATGTCTTGGCTCAAAATGTGGCGACGGTATGTTAAGGTGGAAATGACACCGTCTTGGCATGCAAAAATGAAACCTCTGTACCAGACTTCAATCCGGGCGATTTAAGGAAAGCAAACGTTAGGTCACAAGACATTGACTGATCCTTCATATTTCTGTGGAAGATACCGTGCATCCTCTTATCGAGGAGCTGTTCACGAAAGTTTTTCTCTTGAGCTTTCTTAATCCGGGCTTTCAGGAGTGAGTACTCGAGATAGATTAGATTTGATGCATTGTGCTCACTCCTAATACTGAAGTCAAGTCCGAGTGTTTCAGCAGCCTACTCCGCTGCTTTGTACAGAAATGCTCCTTTGCCCACTTCTTCGTGATTCCTGACCATTTTAAGAAGAGGGTCTCTTCCATTTGCAAATCTATGTGTTGTACCCAGAATAATTCTGTTGTGAAGGCATTCATGACTCATTATTCCGCGACCCCATGACGGCGTGAGATGTACAGTCGCGGAACGGAAGACTTAAGATGCATGCTTTTGTTCATGTGCATAACCTTTCTTGTCCCGATATCAAGAGATATGAGTTCGTTGTTCGTCCATGGAACTACTCCAAATGAATAGAGTAGTACCGGGACGGCAAGCATGTTCGTTGCAAATACTTTGTTCCTCGCCGACAGTTCGGAAGACCAAATCTGTCGGAAGAGACGTTTGTATCTGTTTCGGAGAGTATCCTTTATAGATGTCACATCCTGAATTCGGCTCTGTGGCACGCCCAGGTATGTATAAGTCTCTCCAGCGCAAAGGTGTCGTATGGCGCTTCTGTGAACGAGCTCCGGATCTTCAGGGATGCCATTAAGTTTTCCTCGCTTCAAATAAACCATGGCGCATTTGTCTAACCCAAATGTCATTCCAATTTCCTTAGTATATCGTTCGACAATCCCCAGAGCTAGATGAAGTAGCTTTCTGTCTTTAGCATAGATCTTAAGATCGTCCATGTAAATACATGAGTGACCTTGTACTTTCGATCTGCAGATTTGCCGCACAAGTACCGGTCGGAATGGCGCAGTGCTAGAGATAGTGGCAATAATGTAAGGCAAAAGAGGAGTGGGCTGATGGTGTCGCCCTGAAAAACACCCTCATGCACCCAACTATTTGCGGATGAACCTTTATGATTTCCAAAAGAAAGATGATAAGTCTATGGGATGTAGAATCGAAAGCTTTCCGATAATCAATCCAGGCCATCGATAGGTCACGCTGGTAGAATGCTGCATCTTTGCCGCCACATCTATCGATGAGCAGGTTCTCCCGATATCCGGCTACGCCTTTCTTTGAGCCTCGTTGTTCATACATTTCTTGCCACACAGGTTCAATTGCCCGAACAATCCTATCATTTAGAATAGCTGTGAATATCTTATAAAGCGTGTTCAGACAAGTTATTGGCCTGTAGTTCTTCGGGTCAGCTAAGTTCCCTATTTTCGGCAGGAGTATTGTGCGCCCTTCCACCAACCACTCTGGAATCGGCTCTTCCGACTTAAAATATGAGGTGAAAATACGGGCCAAATGGTGATGGGTTGAAGAAACCTTCTTCCACCGGAAGGTTTTGATACACTCTGGTCCCGGTGCGGAATAGTTCTTCATCCCTCTTAATACATTTTTCACCTCTTAGGTAGTGATGGGTGGTCATTCTTCATCAGATGTTATGAGGATAACACATAACTCCTTGAAGCTATTTATATTTTCTGAGTCTTCGTCCAGTCTATGCTGAACTTCGTAGACTTCTCTCCAAAATACTTCGACCTCCTCTGGTT
>NC_046663.1:66055876-66059769 GCF_010883055.1 Belonocnema kinseyi | reverse complement strand
ACCCAAAGGTCACGAGATCCCGCCGATCCATCGCATTGAATCCATTTTCATTGGCTCCCCCAGCTCTAGATTGGTCGGCATTGTTGGCCGACCCATTGTCGACCCATATATATATTCCAGTTGTAAACGATTCAGACGGCCCTCGCTATTTACGTTTCGTTTGCCCCGCTTTAGTTTGAAGGCTGTTTGCAGGCAGCCCCCGACACTGGAACTAAAACGCGGCTCTGGTTATAAAATTATATAGATTATTTTATATAGATCTTTAAAGAATGTTTTTTAGCATTTCTGTTGTTGAAAATGCTTTCACAGATGTTGCTGTTACAGAACCTTTTCTTGGCTAATTTTTAACAGGTAACTCGTTCAGTCGTATGATATTATCCGTCGGTATCGTACATTTTTTAAATTTATCATTAAAATTATTTCAGTTCAAAAACTTTCAATTTGAAATTCTTCAATTTAAAAAAATTAAATCTATTATTATTCAGTTTTGTCTGCAGTAAATTTGAAATTATCTAATTATGTGGATACTTCCAATTACACGATTTTTGCATAGTGTTGCAAACTTTCAATCACTTTGCGCCTTTTTAAAGACAAAAATTATAATTGTATAATGCTAATTGTATTTTTAATCGTTTTTATTAGAAAAAACATAGTACTATTTTCCAAAAAATAAAGTAAATTTTTTTAGGCTCAATAGATAATCCTGAGCCATAAAGAATCTGAAGGACCTAAGCGATACTGAAGAAAAAATTCCAACGTTTTTAAGACAACAAAAAACTGCAAGGTTTTAACATCTCGATTTTATGAGAAATTAAGCAAATTTATAGTTTGAATTGAAAATAGGGCACTATAGGGACCAAATATTCAAAACAAGCTGAATATAGGGTACAATTGGGTATATAGAGACCGTTCTGTGAAGTTATTTTAAAGATTTATTTTGTTTAATTTTTGGTAATGAATCATAAATTCGGATCAAAGGAATAATTTACCATACCATCAATGCGTCTCATCTATACCCCGTCCGCGAGCTGCATCTATGACCTATCTCCTTCCGTTTAAATGTAGTGTAAAGTGGAGAGGGAAGATTTCGTGAGTCTTCCCTCTATTCTAAAAATCCAAGCTATCAGGTCGACTTCAATCGTTCGCCCTAAAATATCTCACTTTTCAGAGTAAACCTTCATTTTCACCTTTAAGTTGACCTTAATGGCTTTTTGAAGGACAACTTTGTTTTTTTAAATGGAAATCCCCTTTTTTGCATCTGCAATCGATAGAGCGGAAAATTCTACGTTTAGATACGTACCCAAGTCATAGGTCAATTGTAACGTTCAAGGTCAGTTAGAGGCTATTTGAAATTAAAATGTGTTCTAAGAGGCCAGTGCAAGCCTTAAGTGAATTTCAACGAGAAATTCACCGGTGAGCTCTGTGATCATCTTAGTGATGATCTTCATGGTTTCTTCAAGGTTTTTTTCAAGCAGTTTATGTTGACGTTTAGCATTACCCAGGAACAACGATGTGGACGTAGTAAATTCTGTTCTCTTTGGGGTGCTCGATAAGCGTGAGTCCCCTTGCCTCTCACGTTTCGGGGTGCTTGATTAGAGTGAGTCCCCTTGCCTCTCACGCTTCAGTGTAGATGTTCTAACTGAAAACCTTGAGCTTTTTGAGAAAAAGCTATGCGATTGTAAAAATGAATTACAGCATTATGAATCATCTCCCTATCCATCAAAGTAGCCTGTTGCAGAATCCGATTCCGCAATTCGTCTAAGTTTTGCGGTTGCATTGAGTATACTTTGCTCTTTAAATAACCCTAAAGAAAATAGTCGAGAGGCGTCAGATCAGGAGATCTAGCAGGCCACTCGATTTCACTGCTTCTTCCAATCCACCTTTGAGGGATCTGAGTATCCAAATATGCTCAAACCTCCCTACCGTAATGAGCCACTGCTCCGTCCTGCTGGAACCAAATATTTTTAAGATTATCGCCTGTAATCTCCCTTATTCTTGGTACAATTTGGTTTCTGAGAAGCTCTTCATATGCACGGGTATTGAGATTACCATCGATGAAGAAAGGGCCTATCAGTGTATCATTCAAGATACCGACCCAAACATTAATTTTTTTGGATATTTTGTGCGACGCTCCAACATCCAATCAGGATTTTTGTCGGTCCAATATCTACAATTTTGCCTGTCAACTTCACCTTTTAAAGTGAAAGTAGATTTATCTGAAAATACTGTATTGTACAAGAAAAGAGGATCACTATCAATTCTGTCTATCATAGTTTCACAAAATTCAACTCGACGATCAGGATCGTCTTCATTGAGCTCTTGTACCAGATGAACTTTGTAAGAATGGAAGTTAGTGCTTTTTAAAATTTTTCGCACTCTGTCAGGAGCAACGTCACGCTCATAACTAGCTCAATGTAAACTAAGGTGTGGATTTTCAACAAATGCTTGGGCTACGTCCATCTGCATCTCCTCAGATGCTGCAGATCTTGGCCGACCAGTTCTCTGAAGGTCCTTGATAGAACCATGATTCATAATGCGCCTTACAGTTCTTTCAATTGTTGATTTTGAGACAGGACTTAACCCTTCTCCATTACGAAAAGTGCGATTAAAAAGCAAACGAACTTGGTCATAAGATCGAATTTAATCTTCCCAACCACGCATCATTAATATAGATACCCTCTCTCGTTCCGAAAGTTTAGCTTGCGCCATAATAATCTTTTAGCGAGAGATAGTAAGTATGTACTCGTAATACGTAAATTTAGTTTCTATTCTTAATATTCGTATGGAAAAATGTTATAGGACTTATGCTATCAACTTAGGTATTGACTTAGGTATCGAAGAATGGTATAGGACTGTATAACTCTTCGGGGAGGAACAGAACTCTCATCAGAACACCTAAAACTTTTAATGAAGAATTTCCTTATGATTTTACAATATTCAAAACGATGTAACCAAGATCAATACAGAGCTTACCAATGAATTTCTCGTTGAAATAATTGACCTATGACTTGGGTACGTACCTAAACGTAGAATTTTCCGCTCTATCGATTACAGATGTAAAAAAGGGGGTTTCCATTTTAAAAAAAGTTGTCCTTTAAACAGTAATGAAGGTCAACGTCAAGGTCAAAATGAAGGGCACTATCGAATTCCTCGTTGAAATTTATTTTAGAAATTACACTGCATATTTCGATACTCAGTTCCCTCAAAGGTGGATTGGAAGAAGGGGTGAAATCGAGTGACCTGCTAGATCTCCTAATATGACGCCTCTCGACTATTTTCTTTGGGGTTATTTAAAGAGCAAACTATACTCAACGCAACCGCAAAGCTTAGACGAATCGCAGAATCGGATTCTGCAACAGGCTACTTTGATTGATAGGGAAATGATTCGTAATGCTGTAACTCAGTTTCACAATCGCATAGCTTTATCTCAAAAAGTTCAAGGTTTTCAGTTCGAACATTTTCACTGAATCGTGAGAGGCAAGCGGACTCACGCTAATCAAGCACCCCAAAGGGAACAGAATTTACTACGTCCACGTCGTTGTTCCTGGGTAATGCTAAACGCAAACGTAAACTGCTTGGAAAAAACCTTGAAAAAACCTTGAAGATCATCACCAAGTTCAATACAGAGCTCACCAATGAATTTCTCGTTGAAATTTACTTTAGGAATTGCACTGACCTCTTGGAAAACTTTGTTAATTTCAAATAACCTCTCACTGACCTTGAACGTTATAATTGACCTATGACTTATGTGCGTTCTTGAACGTAGAATTCTCCGCTCTATCGATTGCAGATGTAGAAAGGGGGTTTCAATTTTAGAAAAACAAAGTTGACCTTCAAAATGCTTCTAGATATTTTACCTGAGGAAATATCCAACCGTCCCGGGACTTTTTAGA
>NC_046663.1:66048902-66055776 GCF_010883055.1 Belonocnema kinseyi | reverse complement strand
ACAATACGCCAATTAGCACAAATGGTAAGTTCCGACAGTGCCTACAAGTGTGCCTACTGGCCGCTAAATGGCAATACCGGTTTCATATGTATACACTTGGTACATCTACAACTGTAATTTGGCAGTTGTGAATTATCTTTTGTTGAAGCTCCTTTGTTGAGGACTCAATTATTTTGTTTAAAATTGGTCTTTTTTGTTGGCATTCGCCTACTTGGTTAAATGTTAAACTAGTTGAGTAAAAATTTATCTTTTTTGGGTTCAAGATTCATAATTTTAGTAGAAAATTTAATTTTTTTGCTAAAAATTCTTTCTTTCGTTGGTTGAAAATTAATCATTTTGTTTATCATTTCTCTAATTGTTTTAAGGTTTAACGACCTTCTACAAAATTTTGGTTTAATTCAGCTGTTCTTGTTTTAAAATAATCCTATTTTTTAATTTTTGATCAAAAATGTATCTACTTACTTAAAAGTTTAACTATTTTGTTCAAATGTTATGTTTTTGGATGAAAAACTAACTATTTGGTTGCAAATTCTTTAATTTTTTTAAACTGAAAATTAAACTTTTATTTTCATTGTAAATGGTTTTGTAATAAATTTTGATTTTTAATGAAAGATCTGCATTTACAACCGAATAGTTTAACTTTTAACCAAATAGTTAAATTTTCAACCTATAAATATAAATTTTAAACTGAATGGCCAAACTTTCAAACAAAATAAAATTAATTTATAACAAAAAATAGTAACATTAAAAAAGGATTCTCAATGAAAACGCAGTGGTGGACATTTTAAAACAAGAAGAAAAGATTTTCATCAAAATATTAAAATTTTTAACCAGAGTTGAATTTTCGAACCAGTATGTAAAATTTCAACAAAGTGATTGAATTTTTAACCTGCAAATATGGATTTTCGAGAGAAAATGTAATATTTGATATTTCAACGAATGCAGATGGTGCCAAGAGATGCACTCTAAAAATAAGGAAACGAATTTTCAATCATAAAGATTAATTTTATATAAGAATTGTCAGTTAGGGAATAAGAAATTTTTTCCCAATTCTTAAACTTTTAAGTTAAAGTACTATTTTTCTGGAAAACAGTTATAACACCTTTACCCTTCATCTACCACTACAAACCCCATTTTTCACACCTTCACCCCACATGATAAGTTTTCAAAGTATTTATTTGTTGAAAGTGTTATTTTTAATACAAAATTTTATTAATTTAAATGTAATTAGAAATATAATAATTAAAAGTTTAATTTTTAAGAAAATATTTATGTCTTTCAACAACTTTAATGTGAAAAGTTTAGGGGAAAGTGGGAGACTTAACTAAGCCCGAGATTCGGCAACTGGCAAAATTTGCGTTCAATAATGTATTTTTTTTCAACTTTGTAAGGATTTGTCTACTCTTGTAATCAAAATTCGATACAGTAATCATATATCGCGTTATTTCCACAAAATAGTATAATGATTTTGTATAAATCGGAATAATGAAATAGTTATTAATAAAATTCTTATGACATTAAAGGGCAGAGTTTACAGAGTGGCAACAAGCTTATTACATGTGCTTTTCTACCTATAAAGTCATTAATTTTCCGTAATGCGCGTGCAAATATTTTGCTAAATTGATTTATAAAAATTGTGGTTCAAAAATGCTAATTCCTTATTGATAGAATATGATTATCATCAACGTGAGTTACAAAATTTTTCTTTTATTTTATACTAATATTTTGTAACATTCATTAAATATGTATAAAATGGAAAAGATAGGCTTTTGATTCATTCTTTTTTGTAAAAAGACAAATCGGCGCGCGCCGTGGCGCGCATGAGCCTGCTAGTAGATTTGTAAATAAATTGATGTACCAACCTGCAGTAGTACATATGTCAGTCTATCGAGTTACAAATTACGTTTCACATAGGGCCGAAATAGTTTTCATTTTCATTCGCATTGACAAATGTGAATGCACCCTTCTTCATTACTACACCAAAGATATTTTGCCTAGATGCGGCAAGGGTCTAGTTAGGCCACATGTCAGGAGAGCGGCGCTATCGTCGAATTTGTGGCTTCGGTTTTTTACGGTACTTTTCGGCCTAATTCGGCAATGCCGCTGCGTTTAAACGGATTATTTTGACCACATGCCACGAGGCGGAGCAATAAACTCAGCTTTGTTCGAGCGGGAACTTGACATTTTTCAATTATTATGGATTATTTATTAATTCTCTAGGACTGACAATAACTTTTCTTGAGTTTAACATATTCTTAGTATAAGTAATTTGTTCGTATTAATTCAAACAAGTAGAATATAGTGTTATATAAATTAAGAATTAATAAGTCACTGAAAAGATGATAAAGATAATTCATTATAAAATATAGATCTAGAAAGAATGGGATTATTTTACCATTGTATGACAAATTTTACTGTTTGTTATACATAAATCAATAATATTAATAATAATAGCATGGAAGCAATTGAAGTTATTGATTGAAAAGCCTAATATGAAATTCCATCTTTTCATTTTTATAATGAAAACTTGTGAAAAGCAAAAAAATAAAAAGTTTTTATTTAATATTGTATTTTAAAAACAGGAAATTAAAGAATACTTTAATATAATATCAAAAAATATATTCTTTTACTATTATTTTCGTAAAAAGTATAACACTTGGAATTTTTACGTAAGCATTCCGGACAATTTAAAAAATTCTTTTTATGCGCAAAAAATATACATTCTATTTTCATATTTCTATTTCAAAGATAGAAGACTAAAAACTTCCTAAATATATATTCAGTTAATTAATTAATTATTTAATTAGTAATATGATTGACAAAATTAAAAGTCAATGAAAATATTTCAGCAAAATTTATTTTTTCAAGTAGGTACTTATTATCAGTTAATTTTCATTTATATATATTTATTTATTTATTTATTCATATAAGTAATATACTTATATTAATATGTATACGTTATATATTAGCGCAGTGAAAATGATGAAATTAGTCGAATCGTTTAAGCCGAGCGAAACAAATTTGTGGGTTGACATCCAAAAAAAAGTAAGACAAAATTTGAAATCGTTTAATATCTTCTGTTCCCTTCTTTTTGTAGCGATGTTGACTATTGGTTGGGCTAAACATGTTTTTTTTACAAAATAATAGCATGTCTCTTTGACTCAAGGTGAAGAAGTTTTATGATCGACATATAAGAATTTTTTAATTACGATTTTTTTGACAAGTTAGTTGAATTTTCAACAAAATAATCAAATTTCTTCAAAAACAGTACTATTTCTAACCAAATACATAGTTTAATTTTCAACCAAATGGTAAAATTTGAAAGAAGATTAAATTTGGACCAAAAAAAGATGGATTTTCAACTAAAATATGGATTTTTAAAGAAGATGATAATCTTTTTCCAAAAAAGACGAACTTTCAGCAAAAGACATGAATTTTTTTTCGAAGGCCAAGTTTTTGATGACTTTTTAAACAAATTAGTTAAAATACAAATAAAATGAATTAAGCCCCCAAAAAGTTCTATTTTTAACCAAAATCATGAATTTTCGATAATACAGTTGAATTTTCGACCAAAAATGATGATTTTTTAAACAAAATAGGTAAATTTTTAAGAAAATAATTAAATTATTAAGAAAATAGTTCCACTTCTAACCAAATAGTTAAATGTCTAAACCAATGGCCGGATTTTAAAAGAAGATTAAATTTCAAACAAAAACAGTAGCTATTCTTTTAATCAAAAAGGACGAATTTTCTGTCCTAAAAGACAAATTTTCATCAAAAACCTTAAATATTCAAAAAAGATGATTTTTCAAGAAAGTAGTTTTAATTTTTGAATAAAATAAATTAGTAGTTTTAAGCAAAATATGCATCTTTGAGCCAAAAGGACAAATGTTCAACAATACAGTTTAATTTTCAATCAAAAAAAAATTTTTCAATTAAAAAATACCAATTTTCAATCAAGAGGGATGAATTTTCTATCTAAAAGTACGAAACTAAAAATACAGTTTATTCAGCGAGCAAAGAAAAAGATTTTTTAACAAATTAATTAAATTATGAAACAGAATATATGTTTTTTTTACAAGCAAGTTCAATTTTTCACAAAATAATCAAATTTTCAACAAAATAGTTGCATTTGTTAACAAGTATTCGAATTTTC
Source organism: Belonocnema kinseyi (assembly GCF_010883055.1). Lineage (NCBI taxonomy): Eukaryota > Metazoa > Arthropoda > Insecta > Hymenoptera > Cynipidae > Belonocnema > Belonocnema kinseyi. Next base: position 66,051,620 of record NC_046663.1, on the reverse strand, counting down.
GACAAAATGGTGCAATTTAAAAAAGAAAGGATTAAATTTTAGCCAAATACAGTTTCATTTTCAATGAAAAAGTTGGGTTTTTGGCAAAATAAATTATTTTTCATGCAAAAAAGAATTAACTTTGATCAAAAAGAGACGCATTTTTAACAAAATAGTTGAATTTTACAGAAGACAATTTAATTTTTAACAAAACAGTTTATTTTAGAAAGATTATTTTTAGAAAGATTTAAAATTAATTTAAAACTTGAAATTATTTCAAATAATTTTAAAGACGATGTAGATTTTTGCGGATTTAAAAAAAATTAAGCTTTTTGAGAATTGTAAAATATTTAAAAAGAAATAACAAAAATGCTTGTGATTGTTAAGAAAATTGAAAATGATTTTTCATTTTGAAAAATTAATTTTAAGTGAGTATTTGAAAAGATTTTAAAAATTAAAAAAAAGAATCAGGACTATTTTAATGCAATTTTTTTACTTTGCAGTTTTTTTAATGTTAGGAAAAAAAATCTGATTAACAAAATATATCAATTTTCAACCCAAAAGTTTACTTTTTAACAAAAAAAATTAATTTTTTATCAAATAATTGGTGTTTTAACTAATACAATGTACAGGATAAAGTTTCAACAAAAAATGGAATATTTCAAATTCCAGATAAAAACTGTGATAAAAATTGAATTGAACAAGAAAAAAAACGAATTTTCAACAAAATTGTTAAATTTTCAAGGGAAAATGTGAATTTTCGACCAAGAAGATTAATGTTTTTCATAAAAAAAATATTTTTCAACTTAACCAACAACAAAGTTATTGAATTGTCAACCAATAAGATGAATCTTCGACCAAGAAAATTAATGATCTATAAAACAGACAAATTTTAAACAAAATACATGAATTTTCAACGAAATTAGTCAATTTTAAAGTCAAAATGACCAATTATCTACAAAAAGTTGAATTCTTGAAACGAAAAATATGAGTTCTCAATCACAGAGTTGAATTTTCAACCAAATAGTTCAATTTGTTAAATTTTCAGTTTCAAAAATGTATTTTCAACGAAAGAGATGAACCTTAAAAGAAAAAAAAATACATTTTAACAATGTAGTTGTACTGTTGATAGAAGAGAGGACTTTTTTTTACAAAATATTTACAGTTTCGACAAAATCATTTATTTTTCAACCAAATAATAGAGTTTTTATTCAAACGCGATGAATTCCAAAATCGCCAATTTCTTTCAAATGCGAATCCAGATATAAATAAGACTATTATAATGTAACATAATTATAATATTACCATTAATAATATGTGTGTATAATAGTATAAATATTTATATCATTTATATTTTATGCTTGAAATAACGTAACCTCAAAATATACGCATATATAGAGGTGCGCGAAGTATTCAAATAATGAGAATCGCCAGCATCAAAATCTGGAAATATTAAAATACCAATCTCTTGATTTTATTTCAAAGCAGTTAGCAGATAGAGATATAACTAGAACCGCCGAAGTGCTCCGACCGGCAATCGTGCACCTTCAAGTTTTCAACTTCAGAAGAGCAGAAATGGGTTGCGCGCGCAACCCAGTCATGTACATCGTCTCCTACTATATTTCACACGGACAAGACCTGCGATAGCATTGAAGTGAACGTCGTTTCAAATCTGGGATCACGGGACTACACTAGTCTACTCAAGAATGGGTCGATAAGTCACAACGCTGTCTCGAAATAAAACCTTGTCCAGTCAGTTCTTTTGCCACAAAATAAATCGTAGGCTTTTCCCTTTAGGAACTTTGAGGTTGAAGAGTGGATGCCTGTGAACACGATAACTTTTTAAAAATTCAATCTATTAGATTGGCCTTTATTACACATTTTTAGTGTCCTAAAGTTAAGTCCAAGTTCGTTAGCCAGCCATTTTGGATAAACATTAAAAAATGTGGGAACATTTTGAAAATTTTTTAGACCATTTTTTCAAAAATTCAAAAATTCTCTGTACGGTTATTCGTGTTATTCAAAAGGTGAAGCAATTTATCCTTCTGACTTTTTTCATAAAATCAAAAATTACCACACTGAAAAAACTAGTTGGTTGGGACAACTAAGAAAGTAGTAGGCCCAACTATTTTAGTTTGTAATATATGCCGCTGCTATTAAAGTGGTTGAGGCTACTACTTTTATTCTCAAGATTGGTAGTAGTTGCCCTTACTACTTTATTTGTTCTCGCTACAACTTTCGATGGTGGGTACTACTTACAAGCAGCTGTGTTTACTACTTCAAATAGTAAGCGTTACTACTTCACTTAGTAAGTCTCACTATTAACTTAGTTATTTTACAAATAAATTAGTTGATCTTACTACTTAAAGTAGTCATCCTTACTATTATATAATATTATATAATATTGCTATTCAATCTTATATTTTCTTACTATTCATATAATTATATTCATCCCACTGGAAAGCTGAATCATCACGGTGATGTATTTATACAAATTAGGGTACCTTTTCACGGAGGCCTGTTTTGAAGTATTCGTTGAATTTATATGACACGTCGAGTTCACATGTAGGTTATCAATCAAACAAATTTGACTTAATCCAACAAAGTAACTAAAAATAAATCCTATGAAATATATTAATTCCAAGATTATTTCAAAACAGACCTGCGTGAAAAGGTGCCCTAGGGCCTAGGCGTAGGCCGTAGAGGACGCCCTAAGGATCTATACGATGCTCTTCAATA
>NC_046663.1:66046887-66048802 GCF_010883055.1 Belonocnema kinseyi | reverse complement strand
TATTCTAAAAAGATCATACCTATCGAATATAGAAATATCCCGAAATATCTCAAAAAAGTGTAATCAAAAAATGTGAAGACCCGATTCCTTATTGGTGAAGTTGTAGTCAGGGAAAGCACGTTACGTGTCAAACTCTAAAGCAATCGCGACTATTCTATTCTTTCCTATGGAATGTCACCGTTACCTTTTTGTATTTCCTCTTTGGCTGCTCCACGGGCTCCACCTTACTTCATTATTAAAAACTTAAAAGTGTATTTTCTTATTCTACAAAGATTTTTTCTCAAAGTGGAAAAGTGTATCCAATAAGGGGATTGAACATTAAGGATGGAATCAGAGATTCCTTATTGGTGGAGTTGCTGTCAGGGAAAACACGTGGCGCTTTAAACCGTGATCTAATAAATACATGGTCTAGCTCCTTGAGAGCTTTGTTTCGTTCAAGTCACGCAACCGATTAATGCCACCATTTTGTTTAATATGTCCGAAGTACATGTATTTCGGTTAACTTTAAGCGAAGTTCCTTAACTCTAATGGTCCCAATTTCCCTAAATTTCCAATTTAAAAAACGTAAAAATTTCTAGCTTAATTACTATAGTGAATTATTTTGTTGCAAATGTATTGTTAGTTTCTCTGAACATAGGTAAAAGGGAAAAAAGTGTTTTTAAAATTCAAAACAAAATAAAGATTTTGAGTTACCTTGAAATCGGCGAGAGATACGCGAAAACTGACAATATTGTTAAGGTTTACTAAAGGGAGATGCTCTCTGGCCACCCCAACCTAAATCAGTAAAAAAAATTTTTAAATTAAAAAAAAGTACAAATCTTCAACACGGCCAGAGAAACGTGAAAACTAAATAAATTTTAAAGTTTTAGAAGACGGTCATGGAAACATGAAACTTAAGTTGATTTTAAGGGTTTTGAAGATCGGTTTCATCTTCCACAAACTTAAAATAACTCAATACAAATATTTTTGTAAATACCCTCCTAAAGAAGTAAAAATTTTGAATTATCTTGAAAACGCTTAAAGATAAGCGAACACTGACAATATTTTGAGGGTTTCCAAGAGGGGAATCGCTTTCGAGAAAAATGTTAAGGTTTTTACATAGGGGTATTGTATTCGACCTTCATGAAATAACCCAATAAAAAAATTTTGTTTCAAATTTAAAAATTTTTTGAGTTATCATGAAAAGGGTGAGAGATACGCGGAAACTGACATTTTCAGACGTTTTCTATAGGGTATGGACGTCAGCCACCTCAAATTAAACCAGTAAACAAATGTTTAAAATTCAAAAAAGAAATCAAAAATTTTGAATTAGCTCTAAAAGGTTCACAGATACGTGAAAACTCAAAAACATTTTCAGGTTTTTGATGAAGAGAATCGCTGTTTACCGAAATTTGAAAGTTTTTAAAGAAGGGTTTTGTTTTCGAACTACATGAACTAACCTCATAAAAATTTTTTTAAATACAAAGAAATGAAAATTTTGAGTTGTCTTAAAAACGGTAAAAATAAACTGAAACTGACAGCGGTCAAAGAAACGTTAAAAATAAGTAGATTCAAAGGTTTTTGCTGAGTGGGTTTATTTTCGACCAACACGAAGTAGATCAATTAAAGTATTTTTTTAATACCCCAAAAATGTAAATTTTTAGTTAGCTCAAAGACGCTGAGGGAGGAGCGGAAACCGACGACATATTTGGAATTTTGTAAATGCTATTATTCTGCACTGAAAAAAATGGTTAGTTGCGACAAGAAGCTCCTTATTAGTAGAGTTGGTATAAGCTACAACAACTACTTCGATGGTAACAGTAACTAACCAGTCTTGTACGGCAACAAGTCGCCGTTAGTCCTCCTATGAAGGTTACATTAGTAAGGATAGTAATTGTAGTCACAACAAATAAATTAGTTAAATTTACCAGCAATT
>NC_046663.1:66024622-66046787 GCF_010883055.1 Belonocnema kinseyi | reverse complement strand
GCGCATACTTTGAATAAAATATTTGTTATCATTCTCTTGAAATAAATGTGTTTTTTTCTTGAAAAAATACCGGTTTCATATGTATACACCTGGTATAAATGCATATATTATCGAGCGCAAAGTTCCTGAACGAACAAAGAAAAAAGAAAAATATATACAAAATTGTTGAATTTTCAACCCAAAAAGTCAAGTATTCAAAAAAATAATTGAATTTTCAACCAAAAGGGATACATTTTTATTGTGTTCGTGTTCACTAAGATAATCAAGTTTCTACCCAAAGAGATGAGTTTTTAAACAAGAAACAATTTTAGTTAAGACAGAAAAAAATTCAACTAAATTGTTGAACATTTTCAACGAAATTTTTTTTTTTAACTTTTCCCTTAGAGTTTAAAAATCAGGTAATTGGTTGAAAATTCGTCTTTTTTGTAAAACATGAATCTTATTGGTTAAAAATTAATCTTTTGAACATAGAATTCTTTTTATTACGAAAAAATAGTTCTCTTAAAATTATATCTAAAAACAACATAATTCCCTTCCTGATCGATTCACGGAATTGAAGTGCAGAACCTGCCTAATGTTAAATTAATTCGATCTCCTTCGAAATAATTTTTGTAACATTGTTTTTTTGTTGTTAAAGATTAATTTCTTTTAACAGAAAATTGAACTATGACTTTTTTTGTAGAAAATTAATTTTTCTCATTGCAGTGTGATCTTTTTATTTTAAAAATCTAACTAATTGTTTTAAAATGTATGGGTTTTTTTTAAATCGTCTCATTTAGTTGAAAATCAATCTCCTTGTTTAAATATTCATCTTGCTGATTTAGGATTTAACAATTTTCATGACAATTCTTTTTTTTAAAATTAATTTATTGAAGTAAAAATTTAACTTTCCATTTTTGGTTAAAAATGTATTGAAATTTTTAATTACAATCTGGTTTGGTAGAGAACTCAGCTATTTTTTTTAATTGCACTTCTTTAAGTTGAAAAGTATTTTTTTAAACTAAATACTGAACTATCCCAATTTTCGTTGAATATTACTTTTTTTTGTTAAAAATGAAATTCTTTAACTAAAAATTTAACTATCCTACATTCGGTGAAACACTGAAATTTAGAATTAAAAATTGATATTTTTGGGTTGTCAATTCAATTATTTGTTTCAAACATCGTCTTTTTTTAAATAAAATTAATGTTCTTGGTTGAAAATACATCTGTTTGCTTGAAAGTTCAACTATGTATCATAAAATGTATATATTTTGGTAAAATTTAAATTAATTTGTTTAAATTTAATCGTTTATTGTTAAATATCAATCCTTTTAACTAAAAAGGTATTATCCTATTTTTGGATTTATATATTTATATCTTAAATTAAAAATTTATTTTTCTAGTACAAAACTCTAAAATTTATTTAAAAATTTATCTTTTAGATTAAGGTTTCAACTACTTTACGTATCTTTACGTATTTGAGCGTGCGTATCAAGTTTATAAGAAAGGCTTTCATAGTTGCGCAAAATGAACGTAATTAAACGACGGATAAAGATAATAGTATATCCAATAATCAGGATACATCAAAGAAAAGTTTCTTTTATTTCAAAGAAACTGTTTTCTGGGTAAAATTTGATTTATAATATAGGCTTTATTCAGGTTATATTTAGCACTTATTTTAAATTTATAAAGTGACTTGATGTAAGCCCACAGTGTGGCTACAGACTTTAAGCTTATTCATTGGCTTGATGTTAGCCTACCGTCTAGCTAACAACTAGTTTCTAAACCATGCAGTGGCTTGATGTTAGCCCATATTATCGCTACCGACTACTTTCAAGACTACAGCCGGTCTAACTTGTAGTTCTGTAAGTAGTTCGTTTTAAATATTTCAATCTATGTTAGTTTTTAACGGAGCTGGTCTTCTTTATGTTACATTTTGAAACAAGCCCACTTTTGGTTTCGAATCAAGACCTTTTTTCTATGTATTCATAACATCCCCTGCATATAAAAGTAAGGAACTGGAAATTTTCTATAAAGAAAAATCACGGAATATTAATTATATCGTAGTTTTCTGATGATATTATAAAGTGATTTTCTTTGCATTTAATATTAATTAGATCTGTTTTCCACACTTACTGGAAAGTGATTTTCGACCCCAATATTATAATCAAAAAACCCTTCCGCGATTTTACATTTTACGAAATGACGATTTCTTGTTTGACTCGTTAATGGATTTTTAAATGACTCTTTAACACAGACGAACACTTTTCCAGGTAGAAGACGCTACTCTTACTCGTTTTAAAGTGATTTTTAATTGCAATTATTTAATAAGAAACTCCTCCATCGTTTTTTTAGTGATGGTTTTCTTACCTTAATCTTTGAGGTATTTCGAATCAATCACAAAACATCATGTTATAATTCAAAGTTTATGTGTAACAAACTTTGGTTTCAGTGCTTCTAATCAGCAAGGTATGAGAGATTTAGCCAAATCCGATGAACAGTTTTTGAGTAGGATAACATTAAGGGCATGTGATACTTAGAAAATTATCGATTTTACCAGTTTTAGTTTCCGACGGCTTTTTTTCTTTAATAATCAATATTTTGTCTTAAAAATTTGGGACATGATAGCGACCATGCTAACGGACGTCCCCACACCCTTTTTTTTTTGGTTTAATTCCAAAAAGTTTTAATTTAGCAAAATCTGATTAATTTGCATAGCGCTCAGGAATTAGTATCGATTTTACCAGTTTTAGGTTCCGACGGCTTTTTTTCTAGAATAATCAATATTTTTTCTTAAAAATTTGGGAAATGATAGCGAACATGCTAACGGACGTCTCCGCACACTTTATTTGTGTGTTTTTTTTTCAAAAAATTCAAAAAATTCTCCTGTGCGTTACTTCCAAACTACGCAATATTTTTGGCCGAAAACTTTGGACTTGCAAATAAACATAGTAACTAATGTCCCGGAACTAACCTTGTTTGCAGGCAATCAAAAAAGTTTATTTCATAAATGATTTCCCAGTGGCGAAAAATTGAACATTAGTTTCAAAGTTTCATGCTGTTTCGTACGCCCTCTACGCCGAAAATTCCAAAATTTATCTATCTACATTACCAGCTAGGCTGGTAAGATAGTTTATTACACCCATGGACATAGGAAACATGGGACTAGGCATGCCATCCTAACTTGGGCGAGCGGGTTTGAATCGACGGGAGGGGGGAGAATTCCATGAGTGGGGAGAGCCGCCATCTTACGATGTGCCATTTGATTATGCGCACGAGCATTTTTGCCGATAAACTGTGCATGAAAATATAAACATGTGAGCGCTGCCATGTTTGTCTTGGGACATCAAAAGGTGGCGGACCTCCCCCCTCATTGCATCACCCCCGCATAAAATTTGGTAATTAGCACAATAACATTTGTTTGTTATTATCCCTGAAAAAAAGAGTCCGGAGACGTCCGTTATGATATTTTATAGTATCTCCGAATTCCGTTTTTGAAAATTTTCATTTTTGTGGAAAAAAGCCGTCGGGACTGTACCCGATTGACAACACGACGAAGTATCATTAGCCCTTAAGTAATAGACAAATTTATATAATAAAATACATGTAAGAATTTGAAGTTTGGAAATTCTTTGATTAAAATCTGTCCATTTTTCTAATAATTCTCTTTCGATTTATTGACGTGTAGTTAGATATGTAATGAGTCATCAAAAGTACGCGACCAGCACACACAAATGTAAATAGTTGGGAAGGGAAAAGGCAGGGACGTCCGTATCTCCTTCCTTATATGTTTTAAGATACTTTTTTCTTACACTTTTTCTACGGTGTCTACTTTCATTAAATCATGAAATATTCGTGAAGGATTATTTCGCGAAATAATTATATAATTTTATTTTTTTAAGCGTACTTCCATCACGTTACAAAACTGCAAATTTTAAGCCATAAAACGACTTCCTATCATGATTTCTTTCCAAGATCATAATATTTGCAAAACACGGTGTCTAAGAAAAGTTTAAGGGCGCGTATGGCGTCGGAGGTAGAGTACAGCAACGAAAGGTTTTTGCTATAATAGTCCAGTGCAATTAAATTTTGAGCTCCAACTTTATGCATAGTCTGAGATTTTCTAACATTAATTTTTGTTCAAATAAAAGTGTTAAATCTGAGGTTGCGCATGCGCATCATCAAACCTTTCGTCACCATATTGAAAAACGTATTACTTTCTATTTTCCTGAATTACTCGAGTTATATTCGTCCCACGAAGAGGAAAACGGGCTATTTCGATTTGCTAGCGTTTTTTCTATTTATAATTATGACTTATTATGGTCCGTTTGGTGCATAGGGAAAAAGTTATGCGCACTGTAAGTTACAAACAAAAAAAAAAACTCGTGCTTCAATTTTAACTTTTTTGTGTAAAACATTTCTCTGGTGCATCTAAGACGAAAAACCTTCATGGCATAGTTGAAGGGGAATATTTTCTGTGTATTTAAGACAAAATCATTCTGATAGCTTAATTAGGCGCCCGCTAATCCACGCCTAAAGTCAAGTTCCAATTTTGAAGTCGATTCATTAATCGCGTGGCGCTTACTAGTCTCGAGGTGAGCTTGGTGTCTCTCTCTTTCTATATTAATTGCATACTACAACTGCACTTATTCAATATATTGAACGATGAATCAATCTTTTTAATTGATATATCTTAATAATTTACAATAATTGGCAGGGGATTTTCTATTTAGAGAAAAAAAACGAGATCAGTTCGTCGAACCGAAGCCGAGTTTTCGCGAGTTTAGTTTAAAAAATCATTGATTTCGGTAGAATGAAAATTTTAGGCTCTTAATCTTTAGTAAAAAAACTATCAATTTAATGAAAGAATTTCTTTATAGAAGTTGTGCGGCTCGTCGAGCAGCATATAGTCGTATTTTTTGCGTAACTGGTAATTTTCCACACGCTCAATCATGGATGTTAGATGAATTATTATTTGAAAATTTTAAGATTTATTAGATCCGTGAAACAGAAATGAGTTTTTTTAATTCTTAAAAAAGAACGTTAAATTTTTTCCAATAATTTAACTTTTTAAATTAAACTATTATCGATTCTGCCATGTGCAATATCAGAAATATTACAATTTCGATAAACTTCACTATTTTCAAACAATCTTTAGCCTATAAACTTTCAAATTTATCGCCATATATAGCGCCTACTGCGTCTGGCGTCTGCATAGACACTCAGTAATCGTCAGTTTCGCACCTGGAACGAGGATGCTCCTTGCACTCACAACGCGTCGTTTCTTCGAACTTCGCAAATAAAATAGAGACTCGCGATTAAAACTCATATTATTTCAGTAGTTAGTTTAAAACCCCCACTTGGTGCGCAAATAATTGTTATTTTAAATTAAAATATACTGTTGCGTATACAGTTTTTTTCTTTTTTCCTGTCTAACTTTAAATCAACACGTGGTTTCCCAAATCTATTAGAAGTGATTGAAATTCTACTCCAATTTTCTTGCCAGAATTATTTTATTTGTTTTGATTTTTAAAGTTCACCGTAATCTTTACGATAAACCTTAAAAGACAAAACAAGTTACCAATTTCTTGCCTAAAGCAACCTTCGTTAATCGCTTTGTGGCCGGATTACCTGACTGGATCCTGGTCGGTATTCAAGCCAGGATCCGGCCAGTTTACCGTGATGTTTTTAGCCGGATCCCGAGTGGATTCCCCGACCAGCGCCCGGCTGAAACCGAGGCTATCCGGCCAGTAACAGGCCGGATCCCTGATTAAATTTCTACACGGGTTGTATAATTACTTTTTATTTTATGACTTTACATATTGTTTAAAAAGAAATAATTACATCCGATAACAATAAGAAAAAATCATAGACGGATCTCAACATTTTGCAAAAATATTCCTAATTAGTTTCTTGATTTCTTGGATTCATTTTTATCAGTTGTTTCGTATGTTTATAATCTATTTATCTCTTCTACGCTCACTGAATTTCAGTTGATGTGGACAAGGAGGTAGATACAAAATTCATGACGAAATTCCCTCTGTAAAAAAGGGCTGATGTCGAGTTGCGGTGCGGTCAGAAAACACATAGGGTGCTGCCTCCCCCCTTCATGCTATTACCTTCTCCGCTTCTCGTCGTTCGCCATAGAACGATCAACTCACATTTCCCATGGATTTTCCTTCGCACTTCACCCAGGCTTAGGATTGGCAGCAAAATAAAAAAAAAATTTATGCAGGCATGTTTAAAAATTGATGGGAAATATGTATTTTCAACAATATAATACTAGAATATAAATAAGCAAATCCAATTAATTTCTCAGCTAGAGTTCATACGTAATAGTAATGAAATATTATTTAACCAAATATTATCTCAATAAAGCGAAATAAATATGGAAATTAGCTACATATTTCCCTCTCATACATTTCAGCTATTCATTCCACATCAAACTAAACTCAACTTTTTACTGAAACTTGGTAAAATATTAATTTATAAACGAACTAGTAGAAACTTGTTTGAAACCTGACGAACGAACTCAACCCGATTTATGAGCGCGACTGGGAATGTCAAAATTGCATCAATAAGAAATTGTTCTTTTTCGATTATTTCTTTTCTCTTTGTTGCTGCACTCCTCATTTTGATGTAGACTTCGACCTGCATTTCTTTAAAAATCTTGATTAAATTGAAAATGTTCGGATGCATACAACTACGCGCACAAGAAACGCTTGTGAAGCGTATCATTCAAAATTAAACGCTGAATTTTACATGCCTAATCCGAAAGTGAAATGAAGGAAAATTCATGGGGAATGTGAGTTGATCGTTGTACGGCGAACCACCCGCTGTGTTTCCTTACCGCGCTGCAACTCAACATCAGATACCATGAACATTTAATTATTGAAAGATAATTTTCTGTTATTATATATCATAACACAGCCACACAAAAACAAAGTGTGCTGATCTAGTAACAAGCCACACGTATTCCTATGGATTTTGGGACGCGGAATTCAAATTCTGTATCAAAAATCAACCATCACTTCATGGTTTAGCCATAACCTCAAAAAATGACGAAAAATCATGCACTGAGGCAAATAAATTTCAAAATAATGCCAGCAATGCAAATTTTCACTTCAAAAACATGTCGACAACTGTGAAGGATCAACCCTTGCCTCATATCAACTTATTTAACATAACTTTACCCAACAGAACATGACCTCACCTAACCTGATTTAACAGAAATTTATTGAACTACCTAACCTAGCCGAATGAAATTCAACCACACGTGTAGCTATGTACGCGTACGGTTCTCAGTCTTAAATGTGTGCTATATTTAATATGTTAACGCGATCTTAACCTACAAATGAATCTAACTTAACAGAACTTAATGAAATTTTGCTTAACGCAACACAACTTAACTTAAGTGTTCCCGTTGTAACACAATAAAATTCATTTCATTGTACTGCAGGTGGTTAAAAATTTAGACGCACATTACTCATTTGAAGAAACTTAGAACTACAAGTAGAATTGACCCCGTTTCAATTAACCTGACAATGTTTGTATCGATTAAAATGTAGAACTGTAACTTAAACATGCAAATGAATAAGAGTTTTATTCAAAAAATTTTTCTCTCTGCTTTTTTTAAACTTAAGGGATATATTTATACTATCTTTAGTGTTTACATTTTATCTTGATTTTTATCGTAATTAAATTGATTTATAGACCTACTTCAGTCTGTTTTCTGCGTGCTATAACGTGTCCTTTTTTCTTCGAAGTAGCGATTTGAAGGGTTACGCTTACGTTTAAGACCTACATTCGTTTCCTTTTTCGACATCCAGCAAAAATCAGCCATCATGACCTCGTCCCATCTACCCTGATATCGTTGTTGCATCACTTTTATGTCTTGCTGAAAACGTTCCCCTTGTTCTTTGCTGAAAACGTTCCCCTTGTTCTTTGCTGAAATCGCCAACATTTTCTGGAAACTTATCCAGATGCGAATCTGAAAAGTGAAGTTTTAAATTCATCAAGCAGTCTAACTTTTTGTAGTTTCTTATCATTTTCGCGACAATATTCTCGTAGTCTGGACTTTTTTTGTTACAGAGGAAAGGTTCGTTTACTGCTTTAAAACTTTCCCAAGCGTCCATTTCAATTTTCGTCATGTGGCTCACGAAATTATTATCTCTGGTCAATATTCGAATCTGTGGTCCATCAAAGACTCCTTCTTTCAATTTAGCGTCTGAAACATTAGGGAATTTAAGGGATATATAGTTATATCATTGTCCATCTTTGTCTAATTCCTTGATAAATTGCTTCAGGAGCCCAAGCTTTATGTGGAGGGGTGGTAGTAAATTTTTTTCTGGATCAACGAGGCATTGGTTGATGATATTATGAGAACCAGGTTTGAATGAATCTCTTAAAGGCCAATGTTTCTTGCTGTAATGATTGGCTCGATCTCTGCTATTCCACAGGCATATAAAGCATGGCTCTCTCGTGAAACCCGATTGTTGGCCAAATATCATTGTTATGATTTTGAGATCACCACATATTTGCCATTTGTGATTCGTGTAATTAACTTTTTCAAGAAGCATTTTAACATTGTTATATTCTTCTTTGATGACCGCTGAGTTAGCTATAGGGATTGGAGCGTAAGTATTCGTGTTATGCAGTAAAACAGCCTTAATACTGCGTTTTGACGAATCAATGAAAAGTCGCCATTCTTCGTCTCTATACACATTGTTCTTCAAGTGGTTCATTAGTCCGTTAACGTCAGTGCAGTACAATAAAGACGTCTGTTCGTCTTTAACGAAAAACTTTCTGAATTCTTTGTCCCTGTCGCGATAGAATGAAACTGTTGACCTTGATTTCAATTGCTCTTGTGACTGCACACATTAATGTACGAAATGCTATTTTTATTTTTGTTGTTCAACACTTTGACGGAATTCATGCAAAAGTAGCAGTCCTTCGCAATAACGGGTTTTAACCAGCAATTTACGGTCAAAACACTTTTCGTAAAGACTTTTCACTTCCTCGTCGATTGATTTTCGCAAACTGCTCACTTCATATTTACTGCAAATGTAATAGAATGAATCTGAGCTACTCTTGCAGACATGCGTTTGAGAAATGCTCGCGGTTTTTTTCCTTGTAGCATGAGACTCTACACCAACTAAGTGATCCATTGATGAAGAGCTACGGTTGCAGGATGACGACGTCGGAGAGCCCACTTTGACCAGGCGCCGATACTGGGGTTTTCCCTGCATCGAAATACACTTTTTACCTGTGTCTGCCATGACGGCATGAACGCCATTTACCCAGGGACTCAGCCAATGTGGATCCGTTGCCCATTGTCACCACGTGGAGGTGCCCTGGTTACAGACACAGGCGAATAATGCTAGCAACAAGCGGTTACGAAATTCAAGGCACTTACTGCTATTAACGTCAAAATATGAAAGTACGCAAGAACAGGGTTGCCAGCGTAATCGGTTAGGTTAGGTCAGGTTTTGTTAGGTTAGGATAGGTTAAACCTCTATGTAGGTTAAGCTGAAGCTGAATGAAACGGTACCGCAAACACAACGGGACAACACAATCAGTTTAATTGTGTTTCGTGAGGTTAGGTTAGGCTAGGTTAGATTTATTTCTAGGTTAGGCTCGAGTTGACCCATTCGATGTAGCACACATTTGCTGTTGGGAAAATATGCTTCCAGAGATTTACGTGTAGTTCAATAAATTTCTGTTAATTCAGGTTATGTGAGGTCAGGATCTGTTGTGTAAAGTTATGTTAAATAAGTTGATATGAGGGAAGGGTTGATCCTTCACAATTGTCAACATGTTTTTGAAGTGAAAAATTGCATCACTGGCATTATTTTGAAATTTATTTGCGTCAGTGCATAATTTCTCATCATGTTTTGAAGTTATGGCTCAATCATGACATGATGAGTGATTTTTGATACCGGATTTGAATTCAGCGCCCCAAAATCCATAGGAATACGTGTGTCTTGTTACCAGATCCGTACACTTTTTTTGTGTGGCTTTGTAATTTATAAATGATTTTATAATAGTTTAATTGTAAGGAAACCAGTGAGAATGGCCAAATTAAAAAATCCACAACTTAGGCATTTTTAATTTAAAATAGTTTTTTTTTCTGTGTGTGAGAAAATCCAAGGAAGAAAATCCCATTAAATTTTTTAATTAATTGTTTATAACTTTTATCTTGACAATATGTAGTGTTTAAAGTAGTAAATTTCAGTTTATGTGAGGCATAAGTAGTATAAATGAACTTAACTCAGAACTGCGTAGTATCAGTAGAGCACCTAAATAGACGGGTATGTGCACCCGCCATTTTCGGCCCATAGAGTAGAGGGAGTATGTATAAAATGTTTGAATTAAACGCGAGAATTGAGACTCGACTGTGATACACTGAGAAAAAAGTTTGTTTGAATCAAACAAATTATTTCTTTAATATGGGGTCAAACAAATGTTTGTTTGATTCAAATAAATTTTTCGTTTGTCCTTATTTGTTTGGTTAAAATAAATGTCTGGTTTTTAAAAATAAATTTCTTGTTTGAAATCAGTAAAATTCTTGTTTAAATTGAATATATATATTTTAAATTAATTAAAGATTTTGCTCAAGTGAAGTAAATCTTTTTTCTTTACACTCAACCTCAAAATTGAGCATGGTTTATAAAAATAATGTATAAGCTCGATGATTTGTTTATTGTGAATCATAAATATCATTTTATGTGTAAAAGCAGAAACACTTATTCAATGCGAACGCTTAATTCTGATAAATTCTTAACTATATGCTTGTCATTTCTGTATTGAACAATCATAAATTAGAATAATGAGACATGAATCGGAGTTACACATTTGATTTGAATGTATATATAAGTGTTCCTGCTATTAAGTATACAGTGATAATTATTATAGAAAAGAAAATGATTAATTTCAGAAATTATCTTTATGAAGAAAGGAGGTTGGTATTGAAAAAAACTTACATCCGAAATCTTCAATTATATCCAAGGTAAAAACCCTAAACTTCAAGTAGTTCCTAAACTAGAGATATTGCGTCCATTTTCAATTAATTTATGATTTTATAGTAAATCGGAACCTTTGGAATAATACAACACTGAAAAAAATACAAATGCCATCAAATAAATCACATGATCAATTAAATTAGATACTAGGCTAGTCCCTTAGGAACCACCGGCAGCGCTTTAGCACGCCTAGCGGCACTTTCTAGTACTGTTTTGTACTTTATTTTTTGTTGGAATCAAATAAATATTTGTATGAATTAGAATAAAGAGATTTAAAAAAAATTCATTGTTTAATAAAGGTCAATTTTTTATTTAAATGGAACAAATTGTACTAAACAAATTATTTCTTTTAATCAATGAGGCAAATAGTTTTCATTTCTTAAAATTAAATAAACCTTTTCTTAATCGCAGCAAAAATTTGTTTAATTCAATTATATTAATTCAAGTAAATTTTGTGGTTTCATTCATAAAGCATTTTTCTGAGTGTAAAATTAGCTTTTTATATTAATAAATAATAGTTTGAATTTGTTTATAGACGTGCTAGGAAACATGTGAATAAATATTTGCCTTTCAGAGTGTTCTGAAATGGGGCATGGAAGCTGCAATTGTGAAGACCACAAACAGGCTACACTGGTGCTTATAAAACGTAAGAAAATAACTTATATATTTAAGTTAACATAGAAAAAGTATATTGGATCAAGTAAGACTAATGTATTGCAAAGTATTTACAAAGCGGTACACTCATTTCATGCACATCATACAATGCAAATGTTTTACAGTCTAAAGTGAGGTTATTTTTACCTTCACATAAATTTGTAATTGTGACGTAAGTATATCAAATAACTTCTTTATATTAGTCTTACTTAGTCTAATATACTTTTTCTATGTCAATTCAAATAAATAAGTTATTTACTTACGTTTAAAAAGCACCTGTGTTTCCTAGCACGTCTATAAAGAAATCCAAACGATTATTTATTAATATAAAAAGGTAATTTGATCACAGTTGAGCTTTTAATGCAGTTAAATGCACACGTGTTACACATACTCGCTCTACTCCACGGACCGAAAATAGCGGATGCACATACTCATCTTTATAGTGCCCTAGTATCAGTCAAAGTATGTCAACCACTAATTCTTAATACAGCGTAAACTCGGTCAAAATTCTAAAAGCGGCCCAGGACTTCAAAGTGTTACATGATTTTTACAACACTCAGCTTATCACTAATATAAGGGTGGTTGAGTATGCTGACAAAATTTATATTTACTTGGAACGTAGTATGTGGTGGTTTCCGAAGTCGCTGATTACGAATAAAAAAATGAAAATTTAAATAACAAAATAGCGGATTCAGTATGGCGGCCATATAGGGTTGAATATTATTGAATTTATTTTAAATGTGGCATATAGGAGTTTTTTAGGTTACTGATTACGCATCTAAAATAAAAATGTTATAAACAAAAATGATGAACAAGTATGCTAGAAAATTATTTGATTCACTTAAACCGTGGCGCATAGGTTTCTTTAAGGTCGCTAATTGTGATGTTACATACTGTTTAAGAATAAAAAGTTTTTAAATTGCATCCATAAAAAAATAAAACACGTGACTTTGGAAAAATCTGTTCATCGTCTTCAAACTTATTTTATGGTCGGATGTCAACACATCAAAAAAGTATTATTAATTAGTTTCTTGGGCTTCTAGATTCTATTAATCTATTTGTTTTTTCTACGCTCACCTAATTATGGTAAAGCTAGACAAAGACGTAGATAAAATCTTCAAACACAGAATTATCTGGAAAGCATTGGTTTCTGGGGACATAGTCCCCTTGGACGTTATCCCTATAATGCCTCCAAAAATTTATGTTTGGCTTTTGCAATTATTCTACAGGACCCGTGCTCAGAGAAAAAATGAAATCTCAATAAAATCACTACGTGTGAAAAAGTTCTTTCAAGTACCTGGATATTAATATTTTAATTATTTGCAACCAAAGGTCATAAAATTTATGAAATAAACATAGCAAAGTATGAATAGTCGTCATTTAAAAAATAGAAGTGTTAGTGCAATGGTAAAAAGTTTTAAAAAATATAAGAGGTATACCGCCTGTTTGAAAGTTGATCTTGCTGTTTTTTTAGTTTTTTTTTTAAAGAAACCGAATGAGGTCTTTATGGGTAGTTTGTAGAGGATCCATTCGGTTTCTTCGGTCTGCCAGGGATAAAATGGACTTTGGATTTGGTTTCAGCCTCCCTAAAAACATATAATAAACATGGTCTAAACTCCAGACGAAACAATTTTTTTTTGACTGTGTTATTTTTCAATAAAATCTCGATTTTGTTTAAAAAATTATCGCTTAAATAATCAATGGCACAGGCTGGCATTAAAAATAGAGATCGAAATCGTTCTAAATAATTTATTCTGGAGTGTTTAAAAATAACAACATCGAAAATGAACATTAAAATGAACACTATGTAGTGTTTCAAGTAGTATATTCCAATTTAAGCCGGGCGTGAGTAGTGCAGATCAACCTGAGTCGGAAATTAGTAGTATCAGTTGACGTAATCCAGCCATTTCAGGATATAGCGCACAGTGGGATAGACTCTCAAAAACCTCACCAAAACATACAATTTTGACTTGATTTTTGCCAAATTTTATTTTTTAAGGCTATCAAGGCGGCTAAATAGGAATCTGATTTCAAAATTTGTAAAATATGGCGTATTCCCCGTGCAGAAATTTTGATCTGGCCACGGGCGAGGCCAGACCGGGCCGAGTCGGGCCCATATCGGGATTCCTGGTCGAGGCCAGACCGCGGATAAAACACACGCCCAGGTCGGGGCCAGGTCAGGACTCCCGATCGGGAAACCCGATCGGTGCCCGATCAGTGCCCGATCGCTCTCATAATAATACATTTTATGCATTTCGCGAATAAAAAGATATTTATAAAGTATAAATATTATTATTTATTAAATATCAAAATGACCCTAAGTTAATTCTATTTAACTAGAACCTTAAAAAAAGTGTTTTTTAGTGTAGGGTCCTCTGCTTTCGAAGGCCACCCCAATCTTTGGAATTTCAAATAATTGTTCCAATATGACTTAGAGCCGCTTCCTCTGTTGTTTCTGTGTTTTCATCGCTCATGGAATTATCACTGATCGCTGCTTCTGCTTCTAAAAAAAGTAAAATAAATAAATGATAAAATTCTCAGGCTGGCCGCTGGATTGAAAAACTCGAAAATGGCTGGGAATTTGTTGAAATAGAGAAAATCCGGGAAACGACAGTGATTTTACTTTTTTACCGGAAATTTTATAAATATTTGAAAAACAAATCTGCCTAAGTTCGGTTTCAAAATTTTTTTAAATAATAAATTGAATTGTTATCGATTTCAATTATGACATCATTCAGCTCACGATGCGTAATTTAAAAATCGTTTACTTTAGACATTTTTCATTTTAGGTTTTTATTTTTAATTTAGAGAATTTCAAAATGCAGTCTTGAAGACTTAATAAACTAAAAATTAAAACCGTCTGAAGTTGAGAATTTCGTATAAAAAATATTTGTATTTTATTAACAGTAAATATAAATAAATTATTTTTAAAATCAATATGTAATTTAGGTATTAAAAGGGAACAATAATTCACTTTACAAAACGATTCGAAATCCGCTCAAGATTCAGAATTTTCCAGATTTTAACGTGGAAAAAATTAACTGTTTCAATTCGAAATCTTAGTCATTAAATAATGTAAATTTCTGCCTAAAACTTTATAAACTATTTTTGAATTAAAAATAACTTCATAATAATCTATTTGTAATTAAAGGCTTTCTTTACATTAAAAATATTGCTTCAGTTTGAAATAATCAATTTTTTATGCATTCGATTAAACATTTTTTAATTAAAGAACAAATATTTCATATGTAGCAATATTTGACGGTTCATTTAAGAATAATTAATTGAAACCAAATATTTTTAAATTAACAATTTGAAACTGAATTGTTTAATATAGAAGCCCTTGAATCGTTAAAATTTAGAAGAGCTTTTAAACTTCGAAAGTTTCAATTTTGATGATTCTTTTTTAAAAAAATGTTACATTTGTAAGTGAAATTGTTGAATTTCGTTGTTCAAATAGCAATTGAAAACTTATTAATTGTATAGAAAACATTGAATTATTTTAAGACGCATTTAGATGTTTTAAAAAGATTCAAAATTAATTAAAAGCTTGAAATGATTTCAAATAATTTAAAAGTTTCAAAAGAATAAAAACTTCTTGGTACGATTCGTAGGAAAATTGAAAATAATTTTACAGTTTGGAATATTATTTCAAAATAATATTCAAAAAGATTTTAAGATTTCCAAGATTGTTAAAAAAGAATGTGGAAGATTTCAAGAATTCTAAATTCTAAATTTTGCAGCTTATGTGCATTTCATGTGAAGTTTTTCAATTTGAAAAGTGTTAGAGCCTTTCATTTTTTACGTTTAAATTACTGAGCAATTGAATACATTTTTTAATTAAAAAACTCTTACAATTCAATTTCAAAAGTTTAAAATGTAAGAGTTTAATTTTGAGTGCTTTAATTGGTAGATTATTTTTTGTTACTGCAAATGGAAAAATTTTTAGCTTTAGAGTTCGAATTTTTTAATTTACAGTATCAGAATCAATACCCGATTGTGGATTTTCATCGAATTTTCCTGGCGAAAATTAAGATGATTCGAAAATAAATGTTAAGTATCGGAAAATTAGATATATATTAGGGGTTTAATTGTTACAAGTATTTACGATAGGGAAGTGGAAGAAAAAATGATGTTAATATAAAAGAACCACAATAGCCAAGTGCAGGAAAGAAAGTAAGGTGACAGAATTAGAAAAATTGGATTTTTGCGTACTTACGTTGAGCATTCACAGGAAAAATTATACTTTTTTCATAAATATTTAAAATGTCCATTACATCGATATCAATAAATCTTGATAATAGTAAAATTTAATCAAATACATATTCTCTGAATTAAAATTATCCTTTAGATTGTGTACAGAATATGTATTTAATTAATTTTTATTTTTTTTAAATCAAAATTCATGAATTTCTATCTAATGGCATTTTTAACAGTATAAATGTCATTATTTATGATAAAGAATAGAAATAATGTATTTTAGCATTTTAAACTGCGCGCAAATAGCAACCAATTAGACGTCGAGTGTAACGCATGCGCACTTGAGTAAGGATCTCTTGTTGGGAGCACTTGATCGATTGGTATTTTGATTCTACTACTTGATTCTGAAATTCATGTTATGAAAAGATATCCTTCATGTATTTTGATAATGAATTTACTATTTTAAAAAATCTGAAATACACTTTAGATTTTATCACATATTCTATTCTGACAAGATTACTATTTTTGGAGATTACCTATTTTGACTATTATTAGTTAAGGGCATGTGATACTTAGAAAATTTTCGATTTTACCAGTTTTAGGTTCCGACGGCTTTTTTTCTTTAATAATCAATATTTTGTCTTAAAAATTTGGGACATGATAGCGACCATGCTAACGGACGTCCCCACACACTTTTTTTTTGTTTAATTCAAAAAAGTTTTAATTTAGCAAAATCTGATTAATTTGCATAGTGCTTAAGAATTAGTACCGATTTTACCAGTTTTAGGTTCCGACGGCTTTTTTTCTAGAATAATCAATATTTTGTCTTAAAAATTTGGGAAATGATAGCGAACATGCTAACGGACGTCCCCACACACTCTATTTGTGTTTTTTTTTCAAAAAATTTTTTGATATTGCTAACAACGTATGTACATTTGGAGGTTATGTATGTTACAATTCTTCTGTGCATTACTTCCAAACTACACAATATTTTTGGCCGAAAACTTTGGACTTGCAAATAAACATAGTAACTAATCTCCCGGAACTAACCCTTTTTGCAGGCAATCAAAAAAGTTTATTTCATAAATAATTTCTAGACTATCGGAAAGGAAAACGACGTAACCTCAAAATAATACATATGCATAAAATTTTTATTTAACACAATAAATTTTTTTGTTATTATCCCTCAAAAAAGATTCCGGGGACGTCCGTTATGATATTTTATAGCATCTCCGAATTCAGTTTTTAAAAATTTTCATTTTTGTGGAAAAAAAGCCGGGGAAACTGTAAGAATCACATGCCCTTAACATATTTTATAACAGATTTTATCATTTTAACTCTACATAAAATTAATAAAAAATTAATATAAATGGATAAAATAGTATAAAACAATATAAAAAATATGATGAATACATTGATAAAATGATTGAATTTTCACTGATAAAATGATTTTACCTAAAACTGTGTTGATATCAGCCGGAAATTCATTTTCAAGTGGATCCAAACTTTCTGCTTCGTCCAAATTCATCAATTGAACGGGTTGGATAGTATTAACTTCCGGATCACTTACATTTCCATCTATAATAATTTCATGCGTATTGATTCAAAAAATAAAATCTAATTGATGATCACTTTATTTGAGGTTAGCTTTCAATGACCCCAGAGCTTAATTACTTACTTTCATTTTCCTCACGCAGGTTTCGAGGTACACTGGTTAGTGTTCGATGCCTCCGAACACGTGGCGTACTTGCCTTAGGAATTTTCAATCATTTAGAAAATATTATAAACGAATAATATTTCAATTTCACTGCTCTATCAAAGAACAATAATCAGCATTAATTCTGTGAGCGCATAGGAATGGCGTTATGGTAGGAAATCGGTCTGGCCTAGTCTGGCCCAAATCTGGGCCACAGAATTCTACAGATCAGGGCCAGATCGGGAATTCCGGTCGGGGCCAGATCGGTATTAGGTGTGAAATCGGGCGATTACTGCACGTGTCGCTATGACGGTCGCGTATCCCTAGTGGAAAAATCTTTGGGCAGTCCAATGTTACGTGCAAGCTTATTTACACGTGTAAACTTCAAAGGTCATTTATAGTAAGATATTATAAATGCACTTTGCTGAATCATTTCGAAAATCTCTTTTTCAAATATTTGTACAATACTTCTAACCTAAATTTTGAAATTACTCATTTGTAAACTCGCAAATTTAATTCTCAAACATTTTATTTTCTAGTTTTGCTTTTTTTTATAAACTCTTGTAAATTTTTATTTGTTATGCACGTAGTTTTTCCCTTTTTATTTCTACTTTATCATGCACAAGAGTTTCTAATTAATCACTTAATGTTTATTACCATGCATTAATCTCATACATAATATGATACGAATTCTGAGGTCGACTCTATTTATTTAGTTCATAGATTTAGTTATAAGATCAAGCAAGTCTCTCCCGATCAGCGCTTAACGCTTGTCCATATTTCTTGTATTAGCCTATTCCTTAGAGAGCCTATCCCTAGGGACTTTTTTCATTAAATAAGAAATACAAATAAACTGCTAAGAAAAATGAAATTTTTCTTTTTGTCACTGTTTTTTTTACGTTTTGGACCATTTTACAATGCTTTGTTATCACAGAAAGTTTCATTTTTTTGTGCATTTATAATTTTTAACAAAAGAACCTAGAAATTCTATCGTAAGCTGTGACTATTTTTTCAACTTAATGGTATTGATTGACTTTTTAGGTGTTTTCAACTGTTTTACAACTTCAACATTTACAGATAATGTGATTTTTGGTATTCGTTGTGCTTATAGGTTTTCGACGTTTTATAAAACATTAACCATATTTCTAAACGTATTTTTTTAATTTTTAAATATTTATTCAGTCGAAATGGTACTGCCCCAATCGTGGCGCCGATCGTTAACGAGTATAAGGCGATTGACCGATTATCTGTACTGGTAACCAGTACTGAGCCACTACTGCTTCGGTGGTGAACTCCATCAAAATACAAAGATTTTCACCTGCAAAAAGAACCAAACAGAAGTTGCAATATGGTCGATGTGTAACGCACCATCATTATGAATTTTCACCCCCACCCAAATTTTTCGTTTACTTACATTATTAATTCGGTGCTAAAATAAGAAAGAAAATGTCTTCATTGGTGGGAAACTGAACACCCAATAGTCTTACAAGAAGAGTTCTTTATTAGTCATTTTTTTTTTTCTATGAGCGTAGGTGTATGGGAGGAGCAAGAGAAAGCGTTTTCAGTTCTATATACAAAATACGAAATAGTGAGAGACACTTGTTTGTAAGTCAATACTTGGTAGGTGTATTTTGCTCCACCCATTGCCTCTGGACTGGGCAGGCTTGACTTACTGAATTTCTAGTAGCGTGCGCACATGTATTTTCTGCGTCAGCCACCCCCACTCAAAATGGTAAAAATTCTTGCCTATGCGTTTCCCCCACTGCATTGCGCTGTTGTTGAAAACGGCTTGATCTTATGTAAAACAATATTTACTAAGCTCGAATTCTCGATTTCTAATTTTTGCGAATTTTAGTGGAGTGGTAAAAGAACAAAAATCGTCTCCATAGGTTTACATACATTCATATATATAATTTCAAGCATAAAAAACAAGACAAAATTTTTACATAATTTTTTTATCAACATTTTATAGCTGTTTCTTGTGTTCAATGAAAAGTTCTCTTTTTCATGGCGAGCATGATCGCAAGTAATTGCAACGTCTTAAATCAAGAAATCCAACGTGATTCGAAAGAGTATATGTTTGGCTAAGAAATAGGCTACGATCATTTATTTCGGGCAAAAATTCACAAAATGGCGGACCTTAGGATTTTATTATTCAAAAACACAATTTTTGTCGGTTAAGAATCAAGATGAAAATTCAAGAAGATCTTTATCAATCTTACTCTGTAATGATTCCCCTCCAGTTTATGTTACTTGGAAATTGATTCTATCTCATTTAACAGCGTAAATAATATTTCAATTACATATTATTGGCAGTATTGTTCTATACTAGGAATAAAGAAATAATAAAAAAGAAAAACAGTATTTTATGCACTAAGGGACAGAAGCATACGATATTTTTTTATACAAAATTCATGTTTTCAGACAAGCTTGGCACAGAAGCCCGGTCATCTTGCGATGACGAACGTAAAAATGGTTGCCTGACAGGTCTGAGTGGAAAAGGTGAGCGACGGCGACCTAAAAAGGTAAAATTTTCACAATTAGCTGACGTGATTTAGATAAACCCGAAAAGGTGTGTACATGTAGGAGAATAAATTAGAAACAGCACCTGCTCATTTCCAGGCACTTACCCGCATTCAAAATTGTTTATAGGCTGCTTCCAACTTGCCGGAAATTCAGGTGAAGTTTCTTGACATTGATTTTATCGGAAAAAGTTTGAAAGAAAAGTTGGCCTACTCCTAGAGATGCATATTTTCATTGGTATATCATTTTTTTTATACAGTTGATACATATAGAAAAAACATAAATTAAAGAATATGATAATAAAAAGCTGTTTTTCTAAACAGCAAATAATTTGTTTGAAAATTTTCAAAAGAGAAAAGATACTCCTTGACAGGTATACTTCAACCTTCATAAAAATATTTTATCCACATGTTAATGTTTACAAAGTTATGCTCATTTTTTCTTTTTCCCCATTGTTCCTTTTATCATATATTTTAAGGATTGAGATTTTTTATTTGTTTATCATGGAAATATTCGGAGTAAAAATTAATAAAAAGAGTTGGACTGGAAGCTTCCAATGTGTCCCCTAAGTATTTACATTTTTCTTGCACCTTTTTCCCTATTCCTTTACACACCCTCCACACACTTACTTTGTGGTGAAAGGGGGACCTACAGTTTAAGATGGGTTCCAAACCACAAAGAGCTACAGCTTTAAGTACTTAGATAAAATGTTTTTCTCTAGAGGTACCGGTCCCACAACTCTCCGGAGATGAACAACTCCCTTGTTAGGCTGTGTTCACCGCATGGGCCACCGATGTTCTTCCAGAGTACGAGGCGGTAATCGAGCTCCCAAGCCGACGGAGTGGGTACAAAGCCTACGCTTTAGCCCCGACGACCATCGTCCCATTATTTATAAAAAGAGTAGTATTTATGTTCATTCATTTTAATAAAGTGTACAATTGTGATAAAGTGAATTAAACAATAAACTAGCTTCAAAAAAGCTAGTACAGGTAAAAACTGGAAAATTATAATTCAGAAGACGATACAAAATACGTAATAAAGTTGGTAATTTTATACTAACTATTGCTCAATAAGCCAAGGATATGACTGTCCTCTATAAACAATTAAGGTTTGGATTTATATTCATGGTGACTTGTATGTTTATCGGGGCTAAAGCGTAGGCTTTGGACCCACTCCTTCGGCTTGCGGGTTCGATTCCCGCCTCACAATCTGGAAGAGTCTCGGTGGCCCATGCGGTGAACACTAGCCTAGCAAGGGAGTTGTTCATCTCCGGAGAGTCGTGGGACCGGTACCTCTAGAGAAAAAGGTTTTCTCTAAGTACTTAAGGCTGTTGCTCTTGGTGTTTCGGAACCCACCTTAAACTGTAGGTCCCCCTTCCGCCACCAAGTAAGTGTGTGGAGGGTGTGTAAAGGAATAGAGGGTGTAAGAAAAATGTAAACCCTTAGGGGACACATTAGAAGCTTCCATTCCACTTGTAGGTTTTCTTATTGACTCAATGCATAATTGTTTATAGAAGACAGTCATCTCCTAGGCCTATTTTGAAATAATCAGTATAAAATTAACAACTGTATAGCGTATTTTGTATCGTTCCCTTAATTATAATTATCCAGTTTTTACCTAAAATAGCTTTTTTTGAAGCTTGTTTATCCTTTAATTTACTTTGTCACAATTTTACACTTTGTTATAATAAACGAACATAAATAAAACGAAAGACTAAAAAACAATTCCTTTTTAAACAACTTTTTCTGTGATGTTTCTAAATATTGTAATTTTATTTCTAATTATCATAAATAAAAAAGCAGTAAAAAAAGGCACAATATTATATTAATTTAAAATTATCTTACACTCAGAGTATTCCCATGAATAACAAATGTAAAATCTCAATCCATAAAATATATGATGAACCGTATGCATAGTCGTCTACTGGGCTGAAACGTTCTAGTCGAATCGGCGACTGGGCGCTTCTTGGCTGCCTTCATCCGTCCATTAAACGAACGTGAGCAGGTATAGTTATACAGTCAGCTATTCAGCGCCGCTTACCCGACTGGCCAGTTAGTCGGCTAATTCACTGGGTCGGCTATTGGGCTAC
>NC_046663.1:66022157-66024522 GCF_010883055.1 Belonocnema kinseyi | reverse complement strand
TTTTTTTCAATTAAAATAAGGCAAATATTACAACAATTTAACAAACTTAATAGTTTAAACAAACTATTATTGTTTATAATTTTTTTTTATTGTTTATAATTTTTAATCATTTTTCATAATACTATCTGCAAATAATTCTATCAATTTGTAGTTTTTCTGAAATTTTTAAGTTTCAGTCCACTTTTCACTTAAACTAAGCTAATAATTAATTTATGGTAACAAAATTAATTGCTTAAACAATGTATGATTATTAATAAATATATTTTTTTTATTAAAACCAGAAAGTTATGGTTTTTTGTGCAATTTTTAACTTTTCTATGAGTTTTTACGTCATGAAAAAATAATAACAAAAGTAAGAGATGATAATTTTGTAAAAATATCTTTCTTTTTTGTTAATAGATTTTTTCGATGCAGAATTAAGTATTTGAAATATTCTTCAAATTTTGTACATAATTCATATTAAATGTAACTTTTCCTTTGAAAGACTATTTGCATTCAATAAATACATTTGAAACATTAGTGAAAGATTAAAATACTTCATTAACAAAAAAGAATAATCTCTTTGAAACACTTTTTCTTGGTGTTTTTTCATGATATCATTGTAACTGTGGAGTCAAAGAGAAATTGAAAATTTCAGAAAAACCCAAAATAAAATTTGAGTTAAAAATTCGAGAATTTGAGATAAAACTGCATCCATCGAGCGCTACTGCAGGGTAAAATAATTATGAATAATAATCATCTATTTAAGCAATTGTTTTAATTAATTAATTATGAATTCGCTCGTATTTCAAGTGAAGAACTTGGTAAGTTTAAAAAAAAACGAAACTTTCTAACATTATTCTAAGATGATAACTTTATAAGTAATAATAATTGTTTAAAAAATTGTTCTCTGTTAAATGTAATTTATTATTGCCTATAACCGAGAAGTTGAAAAAATTGAAAATTCTAGAAAACAAACGAACCTGTAAATATCATTTTTTAAACGCAATCATTTTTTTTGTAAATTGAAATTAAAAAAGGGGGCGATATAGTTCGAAAACTGATAACGATAAATTTGGACCTTGCCAATAAATATAATAAGTATTCGTTTTGTAGTTTGGCGATAATCGTTTGTATTTTTTGCAAAAAATAATGACAAATTTAAAACTATTATTTATGTAAAACAAGTAAAAAGTAAAGTGTGTATTTCCCTGCTGCCTATTTATGGCATTCATTTTGTAAAAAAATGTCAAGAAAACAAAAATTTATTTCATAACAAAAATTTAATCGGAAAATAATTGCTATGCATACAATTATAGTACAGGAATTAAATTCAACCCTAATATATGCAAAATTTTAACCGGGTGTCTACTTTACTTTCACAAGCTTTTAATAATTTGTTGTCTTAATATTTTAAGAGATAGATTAGCATTTCTCGATTTTCTTTTAAATTCCTTTAGTGTTCCAAATTCGGTCAATTGTTTTAATTCCTTGAAATCGCTGAATTCCTTAAATGCTCAGAAGCCCGTGAACTCTCTTAAACAATTGAGTTGGTTGAATTCCTTGAATACTATCAGTGCCTTGAATGACCTAAATGCCTTGGATTTTCAGAAAGCCTCGAATTCTCTGAATTTCTTGAATGCTATGAATCCCGTGATTTATCTGAATCCCTTGAATTCTTTGAATTTATTGAACTCTCTAAATCCCGTGAATACTGTGAACCACTCTAAATCTCTGAATTCCCTTACTTATCTGAATCCTTAAATACTCTGTTTTCTGGAATTCCTTGAATTCTCAGACTGAAATCTGTGAATTTCCTAAAATTTTCTGAATTCCTTGAATTTTCTGGATGCATCGAATTCTCCGAATCTTTTGAATTTTCTGGATTCCTTGAATTTTCTGAATTCCTTGAATTCTCATAATTTCTTAAATTCTACTAATTCCTTGGATACGCTGAATACCACGAGTAATCTGAATTTCTTGAATTATAGAACCCCTTGAATCATATCAATTCATTGAATTCACTAAATTCCTTCAACTATCTAAATTCATAGAATTTCCTAAACTTCTAAGTTTCTTGAAATCTGTGAATCCCTTAAGGCATTTGAATTCCTTGAATTTTCTGAATTTAGAAAATTCCAGAAATTTAGTAAAATCTAGAATTGCAGAGAATTTAGGGAATTTCAAGAATTAAGAGAATTAAGGAAGTTAAAATAAATCAAGGGATTCCGGGAATTCGAGGACATTAGGGAATTCAAATAATTTCGAGAATTTGCGAAATTCAGTGAATCTAAATAAAGCAACGAATGCAAGTAATTCTGTGAATTCAAGGAATTTCGCGCATTTGAGGAATTCAAAGAATTCAAGGGGCTTGAATTCTCTGAAT
>NC_046663.1:66012671-66022057 GCF_010883055.1 Belonocnema kinseyi | reverse complement strand
GTACGTTGTCACCTCCGTGTAGTACACTTTGCGTTATCACCTCACCTATTTTCCACAATAATATTTAAAATTGGTATATATGAAAGTTTATATAGTCTGTACGTTCTCGTCTCAGGCGGTGTTGCCATATCTGGGAGAAATGATCGTAATGCTCTTACCGTACCTACATCCATGCCTCCGAGATATCAGCGTGATCTGCCCATTCGGTAAATCATTTAATCATTGATTCAGGTAAAGAAAAATAATTGTTTAAAAAATTTATTATTCTTTTGAAGAAGATTATACTATTTTTATCTATTTTCATTTTCAACACTTTGTTTTTTTTTCA
Organism: Belonocnema kinseyi; assembly: GCF_010883055.1. Classification (NCBI taxonomy): domain Eukaryota; kingdom Metazoa; phylum Arthropoda; class Insecta; order Hymenoptera; family Cynipidae; genus Belonocnema; species Belonocnema kinseyi. The sequence goes on along the minus strand of NC_046663.1, from coordinate 66,021,729 downwards.
ATTAAAATAAGGCAAATATTACAACAATTTAACAAACTTAATAGTTTAAACAAACTATTATTGCTTATGTCCATCTTCTCCTATAATAATGCTGCACAGTTGCGGATTCTTAAAAATATTATCCACTTTTGTTCACTTCATACTACATTCACGAGATAATTAAAGCAAATTAGCAAACAAAATTGTTTAAACAATTTCTAATCATTTTTCATAATACTATCTGCAAATAATTCTATCAATTTGCAGTTTTTCTGAAATTTTTAACTTTGAGTCCACTTTTCACTCAAATCAAGCTAATAATTAATTTATGGTAACAAAATTAATTGCTTAAACAATGTATGATTATTAATAAATATATTTTTTTTTATTAAAACCAGAAAGTTATGGTTTTTTGTGCAACTTTTAACTTTTCTATGAGTTTTTACGTCATGAAAAAATAATATCAAAAATCAGAGATGATAATTTTGTAAAAATATCTTTCTTTTTTGTTGATAGATTTTTCCGATGCAGAATTAAGTATTTGAAATATTCTTCAAATTTTGTACATAATTCATATTAAATGTAACTTTTCCTTTGAAAGACTATTTGCTTCAATTAATACATTTGAAACATTAGTGAAAGATTAAAATACATCATTAAAAAAAAGGAATACTATCTTTGAAACACTTTTTCTTGGTGTTTTTTCATGATTTCATTGTAACTGTGGAGTCAAAGAGAAATTGAAAATTTTAGAAAAACCCAAAATAAAATTTGAGTTAAAAATTCGAGAATTTGAGATAAAACTGCATCTATCGAGCGCTGCCTATTTATGGCATTCATTTTGTAAAAAAATGTCAAGAAAACAAAAATTTATTTCATAACAAAAATTTAATTGGAAAATAATTGCTATGCATACAGTTATAGTACAGGAGTTAAATTCAACCCTAATATATGCAAAATTTTAACAGAGTGTCTGCTTTACATTCACAAGCTTTTAATAATTTGTCGTCTTAATATTTTAAGAGATGGACATTTGAAAATCACATATTTTATTTCAAACTGATCCTAGACCTAATTGCTTGAATTCTCTGCATTTCTCGAATTTTTAAATTCCTTTAGTGTTCCAAATTCGGACAATTGTTTTAATTCCTTGAATTCGCTGAATTCCTTAAATGCTCAGAAGCCCGTGAACTCTCTTAAACAATTGAGTTGGTCGAATTCCTTGAATACTATCAATGCCTTAAATTACCTAAATGCCTTGGATTTTCTGAAAGCCTCGAATTCTCTGAATTTCTTGAATTCTATGAATCCTGTGATTTCTCTGAATCCCTTGAATTCTTTGAATTTATTGAACTCTCTAAATTCCGTGAATACTGTGAATCACTCTAAATCTCTGAATTCCCTTACTTATCTGAATCCTTAAATAGTCTGTTTTCTGGAATTCCTTGAATTCTCAGACTTCCTTCTTGAAATCTATGAATTTCCTAAAATTTTCTGAATTCCTTGAATTTTCTTGATGCATCGGATTCTCCGAATCTTTTGAATATTCCGGATTCCTTGAATTTTTTCTATTCCTTGAATTCTCATAATTTCTTAAATTCTACTAATTCCTTGAATTCTCCTAATTCCTTGAATACTCTGAATACCACGAGTAATCTGAATTTCTTGAATTATAGAACCCCTTGAATCATATCAACTCATTGAATTCACTAAATTCCTTCAACTATCAAAATTCATAGAATTTCCTGAACTTATTGAATGCTCGAAGTTCCTTGAATTCACTGAATTTCTTGAATACCGTGAAGTCATTGGATTCTCTGAATTGCTTGAATATTCTGAATTCCTTGAAATCTGTGAATTCCTTAAGGTATTTGAATTCCTTGAATTTTCTGAATTTAGAAAATTCCAGAAATTCAGTAAAATCTAGGATTGCAGAAAATTTTGGGGAATTCCAAGAATTAAGAAAATTAAGGAAGTTGAAATAAATCAAGGGATTCCGAGAATTCGAGGAAATAAGGGAATTCAAGGAATTCCGAGAATTTGCGGAATTCAGTGAATCTAAAGAAAGAAAGGAATGCAAGTAATTCTGTGAATTCAAGGAATTTAGCGCATTTGAGGAATTCAAAGAATTCAAGGGATTCAGAGAATTCGAAGAATGCAGAAAATTCAAGACTTCAAAGAATTTACAAAATTGAAAAAATTGAGTTGAATTGGAAACTGCTTGAATTATCTGAATTCCTATTTTTGGCAGAATTCCTTCAATCAATCAAATTCCTTGAATTCTCTAAATTTCTTGAATTCTCTCAAAATTCCTTAAATTCTCTAAATTCCTTAAGTTCTCTTAATTTTTCGAATCCCCTGAATTCCTTGAATTCTCTGAATTCCTTGAATTTTCAGAATTCCTTTAATTCACCTAACTCTGTGAATTCTCTAAATTCCTTGAATTTCCTGAATGGTTTGAAGTCCCTGAATTGATTGAATTCTGTGAATTCCTTGAATTCTCTGTACTCCTCGAATTTGGTGAATTCATTGAATTCACTAAATTCACTATATTCACGGAATGCCTGAAATTTTCGGAATGCCTCGAATTCTGTCAATTCGATGTTTCTTTGAATTCCGTCCATTTTTTCAGTTGCTTGAATTCCTTTAATCGCTTGAATTCACTGAATTCCTTGAATTTTCTGAATTTTAGAAAATCAAGTACAATCTATTGAATTTTATTGTTACAGTTTTCGAAAAATCCAGACAAAACTGAAAGTTTCAAAAATTATGCCAAGAGAATATTATTATAAGTGATAATAAGTTAATAATCACGGGGAATTGTATTGACCCTAAAAAAAATGTTGTACAAATTTTTAATGTACATTGCTGGTTCTAGGGTCAGGTGACTTGAAAACAATTTCATTCTGTCAAATATTTCAGCACATAATAGTGGTTTTTATTCGTGAGTTTTGTGGAATCTGTGAAAAGTACATACCGTTTTGTAGTTACGCATTTTTACAATTGAAAGTATTATTCTTTATTCAATGTCTTACACGCACAAAAAAAGAAATGTAATATTTACTTATCAAGAATTGTAAAGGGTTTCTTGTAACCGTAATAGTATAAACTGCTCTTAATAAGAGGGTGAAAATGTCAAAATCACTTAGCATTTCATAAATGTCACAATGAAACTAAGGTTAATTCAACGGTTATCCTTCAGTAAAATAAACCTCTATTTCCTTTTATTACATACTGTAAGTCATGTAAAATCCACTGAACCCAGAGTCAAATAGTAGTGCAGTGGCCATTATTGAAAGATCGGTACATGCTACCGATCCGATCAGTTTACTTAACTCGTCCCTAAAGTCGCAGCGCAACCTATCCGCTCGCAGTACCGGGTGAATTCACGACGCAATCGACAATGATGGATTGCATCACCTAAAAAACATTCCTTTTTGACATTTCTGTGACAGTCATCTAATTACTCCATATTTCCACTTTTCAAGGAAGGGGTTTTATAAAAATAATACAATATTTTGGATGGCAGAACTTATTCACAGATCGCGTACACTTCAGAGTTTATTGGAGCAAGACGTGTTTTTGTTCTGTGAACAACGTGTTTTTGTTCTGTAAGGGTCATAACCCTTAGTTACAAATGGATTTCAAAAATATTTTACAGATCACAAATTGTGTACTAATGTAGTAGTTAAGACTATTGACTTGCATACTTAGGTTTATGCGTTCGAATTCCCCCCATTTCTTGCGAGATTTTAATTGTATTATAAGTATTCTAACTTACTAATACCGATTAATTATAAGTCTATCCGAAAATATTTATAAGAAATAACTGTGCGCTTATTTATTAATTATTTTCCAGCAATACTTTTCAACCATTTATAGTGCTATCTTAACTGTAGTCTACGCCGATAACAGAATTTAGATCTCTTTATATTATTTGTTAAAGTGACATGATAATTCGTAATTGCAGCATCCAGGAACTGTACAGAATAGGGACTGGATCGGTAAAATCTACGGAGCCCCAAAGGTCAGCACCACTTGACAATCGGTACTAGTAACCATCAATCATAGTCATCCTTATTTTCCTAGAATTGTAACGTTTACTGAACTGTCGTGTTGTCCATATACGTACTAGGAAGATCGGTAAATTTAACATGGTTTTCAGTAAAATGTAAGGTTCTTTTTTCTGCGTGTATTTGTGAAGTTATATAAATTCTTTATTTAAAAATTAAAATGTTATTTAATTTCATGAATAGCAATTAATATATCTTGCAGTACTCTTAGAAAAAATCTTTCCACTAAGTACAATTCAAATGTATTAAGAATATTTCATAACAAACTTATTAAGACATTTTTGAAGAGTTGTCGAAACATAGCAGTCGAAGAGCTATTTTGAAATTAATTTTTAGCGAGGTATATTTATTCAAACATTTTTTTTATTTAAAACCTTAAAAGCCGTTTTTCTGTATAACAGAAATAAGATTAATTAATGCACTTTTCTGTTACCATAAGGAATTAAATGTATGAAAGTAAAAACTTTCCCTTAAAAGCTGCACTGTAGTGAAAATACAGAATTTATTAAACTTTATAGTTAAATAATTATTCAAATATTCTTTAGAAATTGCTGTTTTCCTCATTCGAAAAAAGTTTTTAAAAATATTTTTTCCGGATAGTTAGAATTAAAAATTTTCAAAAGAAATTTCTTTTAGACAATGTTCTCCTTGATTTCTTGTGTAACAATTTTTTCCCAAACACATACAATTTGTAATTTTAGAAAATTCTTAAAATTTAAATTTTCTAAATTGAAATGTGAGAAATTTTGTTTAAAAATTAACAATTATTTCTATTAAAGTAAAATTATTTCTAAAATCACACTGTGGTAAAAAATGAAATAAAAAAAATGTAGTTGTATAATTTTTTAATTCTGCTTTTAAATTTAAGCACTGCAGATAAATAAATTATGAAAATATATTATCAATTTTCTGTTATCATGATAATCTTTTCTGTGAAAGTTAAAAAAGTTTGCCTTTCAAAATCCACTTTTCGTTGATAAAGAATAAAACATTTTTCTAATAATAATTTAATCATTATTTATCTAAAAAGTTCTTTATAATTTAAAATTTCCATCACAGTGTAATTTTCCCGGGCCTGAAATTTTTGCTGACATCTTGAAATAAATTTCTTAAGAAACTTTATTACTATATTGCAATAGTTTTTTCACCAATATTTTATTCAGTTGATAAATATTTCTTTAAGAATACTTCAAACTTTAATAATAGTTATTAATAAAATATAATTAAACAAGCATGTTAAATTTAAGTATTTTTAAAATTTCACAATTGAGATATTAACCAAAGAATAACACTTCCAACTGTAAAACTGCGAAGCACGTATTACATCAACAATTTCTACAAAATAACAAAATTTTTAAATACTTACACTTTTTAACTTTCACATTAATTATTAACTCACTATAACTTAAAAGTGGAAAAAGGTGGAAAATTTTAGTAAAAAATTGCAAGTTTCGAGAATTATTGTAAGAGAATATTATTACTCCAGTATTTTTATAAATCTTTTACTCGGGTACACCCGGTTATACATCATAGCCACGGACTAAGATAAGTGACTGATTAGAATAGAATGTTATAAGTTAATTCAAATAATTTAATACGCTGGTTGAAACCTCCTGCGATGATGTTGTAGGTATACAATTACGAGCAGCCGCGAGCGTTGGATGTGACAGCAGTCACCTCTGGATGCTTTCTTCGAGCTAACATCTGTCACTCCACTTGTTTTTAGTCGCTCGCTTCCTGATGATCAAGAAAGTTTCTTACAATGCGAAAGGTGTTTAATAAAACTGCCTTCTGAGCTGCTGCCAATACACTATTAACTCATGATTGTTCAAGATGTTCAGTGCATCTTGCGTACACATTGCCTTTAGCCGAAATCACAATGTGATGAATAGATGCATAAATCGCATTTCTCCACATGGTCTTTACTTCATGCCTTAACTCGCTATACTTGAGGATCTTGGTTGTATAGGTTGACCGCAAATTTCGGTTAAGCGGACAAGAAATGTCGATGATGTAGACTCTTCCGCCTTTTTTCTATCATCAGGATGTCAAGTCGATTGGCCTGGATGTAATGATCCATTTGGATAGTAACATCTCAATATAAGATGTAATCTTCGCTTTCTAAAACGGGCATTGGAATGTATGTATAGAAGGGCATCCATTCTTTTAAGATTCGTAGGTTTAGGGCAATTTGTTGATGTATAATACCCGCTACATCATTAAGTCTGTGCGAATATTCCCTCTGAGCCATTACGTGACAGCCATCAATAATGTGCTCGATGGATTTGCTTGTATCTTCACATAATTGGTACCAGTCAACCACGTCTTGATGCAACACGTGTTTGCGATCATTCCTGGTGCTGACAATCTTTTCCTGTATTGTAATGACGAATCCTTCCCTCTCTGGATACAGAACACCCTTTCTTAGCTAAATATTAGATGCCTCACTATTCACTTCATTTTCATCTAACGTATTAAGGTGCTCGCCATGGATGGCTTTCCGCCTCCATTGTATTTCTAATTCCTCTATGGTTTCTGCTGCCCTGATATTCAAGGCCCCATCTGAGGACAAATTTAAGGGCGTGTATTCAAGATCCGCTTGACTCGCAACTGTATAACTTGTGACTCACACAGTTTTTTGACATCTACAACTTTCCAACCCCCTAAATGCCGTGGTAGAACTACCCTTTCAATCGCTGAATTTCTGTGGTGCATTCGAAACTTCGTCATTTCTACGCGAACAATTCTGTTTAACTTTTCAAGGTCGGTGTTAGACCATTTTATGAGCCCGAAGGAGTACGTCAGGATAGGGATGGCATATGTGTTGATCGCCCTGATTTTGTTTGCCGAGTTGACAAAACTTTTCATAATTAATCTAAGTCTCATAGTGAAGACAGTCGTTAGTCTTGTCTTAACTATCGTAAGTTGAATACCCTTAGATTCAAGAATACCCAGATATTTATATGATGCGCCTGCAGCCATTGCCTCGATGTCATTTTCGAACTCGTTCTCTAACTCTGCGGTCCCTAATTCCCCTCTGATTAAATGCACTGTTCTGCATTTATCTAGTCCGAACTCCATGTGGATATCATTGGAAAACTGCTTTGTGACATCGATCACTTGTTGTAATTTTTTTTGGCCTGAACTAGCGTACAGCTTCAGGTCATTCATGTAAAGAAGATGGGTCACTTGATGACCATCCTCATTACCGTGAATTCTGAACCCACGAGGCATGCTGTTTAGTGTTTTGCTGAATGGATTTAACGCTAAACAGAACCATAGTGCGCTGAAGGAGTCTCCTTGAAATATACCCGTCGTAAAGCGTATTGATCTAGTTATCCTTGGTTGTCCATGATCAAAATACTTAATTCTTGTAACCCCAGAGCCTCATCGCGTGCCCTAGAAAGTCAATAATGCGTGGGCAGATTTTGTAAAGTTTTAAGGCTTCAAGCAAATAGTCATGCGGCACGGAAGGAAACGCTTGCTTGTAGTCAATGTATGCCATGTGTAAGTTCCTTTGATGATTGAAATGATAGCTGTAAGACATTTATAAATTGTTGGAAGACAGGCTATCGGTCGAAAGTCAGATGGATTTTGATCGTCTGGTTCTTTAGGATCATATACGTAGCACCTTGAAGCATGAAACCTAACATCAAATCTGGGTGTTCAATGATCTTCCTAAAACACCTTGCCAACGTAAGATGCACACTCGTCAGATACTTGTACCAGAAGTTGTGCACTATGTCTGGACCTGGAGCTTTCCAATTACTTGCCCTTTTCAAGACCGCCGAAACATCCAAAGCTGTGATGTTTTTCAGATGCATTTCAGGGCTATCCAAGGTGAGCTAATGAATAGGAAGCTGCCGTTCCACTTCCATTTTGATAGCAGCTATTTCAGCAGCCAAGAGCAGTCTGTTTGCAGATATTGAGCGTTTTTGACCTTCCAGATTCTGCTCATTTATTTTTGTGGCTAGCTCTGGGTATTTAAGTAAGAAGAGTCTATGATGTTCTCTCCTCACACTTTGCCCGCATTTCTCTGTCAAAAAATAAAGGCGCATAACATCTCTGTTCATATGGTATGTCCATTTTCGTCCCTTTTTTGGTTGCTGAACCTCTGCTTTTGGCTCTGGTTGTATAAGGTCATCCACCTCTGGAGGATCATCCACCCCTTGAGGATGTGGTGGTGTTGGATCAACAATAGGTTGAGGAAGAACATCGATTGCTCCTGCTTTACCGTTTCTCGCGGCTTTCTCTAATTCATGTTCATTGCCGTCGTTTTTCCAGGCCAAATCAACCTGTTGTTTAATCTCCATTGCTCGGTCTCCTGTAACATGTAGATCAGTCCTGATGTCCTTCACCTTAGCGATAAGATCTCTTAATGCGACTTTTTGTATATTAGGATACATTGCAGCAAATTTTGTTTTTAAATTGTATCCTTTTTCCATTTTTGTTTCAAACTTCGCACTTTCGTAATAGAGACGCGCCAGTTGCACTTTCATTATTGTATCCCAATTGATGCTCTCCCTCGGTATTTCTGTCGAGGTGGTTGACTGCAAAAAGCTAGTGCTAGCCAAAGCATCCTCAGCAGGCACAGCTGATGTTCCACTGCTCACCGTTTGTTGCAGATGTTCTTGCTGGCCAGCTGTTTTATTAGTGAGATTTGCCTGACCATCTCGCAGCTGTGGCTCCAGGGGCGCCCCGACGATCCTCGGAAAGCAACAGGCGTTTGAAAATCTTTAATAAATTCTCCATTTTTAATTAATGGGTTTTGTTGTTCTGCTTAGTTCCTCTCCTCTTCGTTATCAATATATTTGGCATGGGAGAATCTTTCAGTAGCAATGCTGCCACGAGATCAACGCGGAACATCTTCGGTAGGGTTATTATTATTACTACTATATATTATTGCTGTTAGATTTAATTGATTATTGCCTTTTCCATTAATTTCAATTCAGGTTTAGTGAACTTTAGTGTACTCCAAAAATTGCCTTTCGGACTACAGAGTGATA
>NC_046663.1:66009720-66012646 GCF_010883055.1 Belonocnema kinseyi | reverse complement strand
GAAAGTTTCCATTTTTGGAGAAAGAAAATCTGTACTTTTTCTGAAATTCCAAGATTAACACGAGCCATCGGGCACTTCAATATTCCATTTAATTAACATGGGGAAATTTTAAATTTTTGAAAAATTGAACTCATGTTCCAGGGTTTCATCCAAACGTGCTAATTTTTTTAAAGATTTAGAGAGGAGTGTCTACGATATAAAACAATATTAATAACTTTCATTATCAACCTACCCCTACCTACCCGCAGCGCCGTTTAATATGACCAAAAAAATAAACAAACAAAAAATTTTTATCCATTATTTTTACTTTTTAGCAATTTCCGCCGTTTGTTTCATACAAATAATTACTAATGGACAATTTGAATATTTACCATGACTTTTTGAACTATTAGAAATGGCTTATACAAATCTAAATTATTTAAACCATTACTCATTCCTAAAAATGTAAAAAAGAATCATATTTTCCGATTAAAATATAATTGTTGGTCATTGCTTGCACGTATTTGTACGTGTGTTTTTACATATTGCTTGCGGTATTTCTTTAAACAATCTTTATTTGCTCAAGCAGTTTTTTTCAATAACTAAAAAATTCAATAAACTAGAGATAATACAGTTATTTTTCTAAATGTTTAGAATATAGAAAAAAATACATTTACCACTTTTTAATGGTTTAAACAATTATAATTTGTTTAAATAATTACTTTTCCAAAAATATTTACCAAATCATTATCAATCGTAAAATATTCAAATTGTTATGTTTGGGACGCTACGGGAAGGGCAGAGGTGGGTTGGAAATGTAAATTAATAGAATTGTTCTATTTCGTAGACACTTCTCTTGAATCCCTAAAAAAACTTGGCACATTTCGATGAAACCGTGTAACGTGAGCTCAATTTTTTAAAAATTTCCTCATTTTAAGCAAATGGGATTTTGAACTACTCGGTGGCAGTTTTTCCGAAAAAACATCCGGAATTTATTTCTCCCGAAATAGAAACTACGGAAGGGGGGGATCTTCCCCTCTAGAATGAAAAAAAATTAAATTGCATTGTTTCTATTATGTTTTAATTTGGAATATAATAATACGCCCTGGGCGCACTTAAACTTGGCAAAAAACATAATAAATTGTTTAGAAACTTTACCCCCCCCCCCCCCCCCCCCCCCCCCCCCCCCCCGTGGTTCTTTTTTTGGGACTGAACATTGAGAATGATACTTGAAAAGACCCTCGCTCCTGAAATTCAAAATTTTGTAATGAAAAAACAGAATTTGCAAAAAGAATTTAATTTTTAAAAATCGTTACAAATTTTTCCCGAAATCTCATGCAAGTTTTTTTTATTATCTCGAGGCTCGAATTTTTCTTACAATTTCTTGAAAATCCTACAAACTAAAAAAAATTGCGAAAAAAAATTTTGATTATGTTTTAAGTTAATTTTGAAAAAAAGTAGTAGTTAGTACTCCTATGAAAATTTAATTTAAAAATTTATTCTTTTTAAACCTTTGGAAATGCTTTGAAAGCTTTTTAATGTTGTGTTCAAATCTTCAAAATTTTACATTTTGTTTCAAAAGTTTTTTTATAATTTCTAAAGTTTTAAATTATCTGCTAATATTTTCAAACTTCTAAATATACATTTTAAATTTACTCAAATTTTTTCCAAATTCATAATTAAGTAAACATATTTTTAATTCTTATTGAAAACCGATTTTTTTACCGAAAATTTAACTTTTCCTTGTTAAGTTAGGAATTCATTTCTTTAGTTGAAAATTTAAATATCCGGTTAGACCTACCTTATTTTCAAATATTTTTGTGAAAATTATTGTATTTTGCTAAAAATTATTCTTCTTGGGTAGAAAATTAATCTTTCCGGTTGAAAATTCAACTTTTTGGTAAAATATTATTATTTATTTAGATATTTTTTGGTGTTTAAAGACTTATCATTTCAGCAAAAAATGCATTGATTTGGTCAAAAATTTTAATATTCAGTTGAAAATCCTTTCTTATTCTTTTTGAAATAAATGTTTAAACTGCAAATTTAACCATTCCAATTATGCTTGATAATACTTTATCGTGTACAACGTCTGAAGCAGGTGTAAAAGTAAATGAATGGTTTTTGTGAATGAATTTCCAAATTGAGTTAGAAATAAGATTATTCATAACTTTGGACTGCTAGTGCAAAATTATTTAAGGATAATTTGAAGAAGTGCGATTTTCTGAAAAATAAAGCACATTTGTTATGTTAGCTAATAAGTTTTCAAATATGGTCAAATTTGAGCTTGTGGAAATTTCCAAGTTAGGTGAAATATTGCACTAATATATTTAAGGATCTGCAGTGGATTTGAGTGAAATACACTGGAAACTTTTCAATACAATTTCAAATAAAGGTGAATATTGATTCTTTAATTTTCAAGTATAATAAATTACTAAGTGGTAAATTAAAAAAATGCCATACTCTGGATTTTAGTCCTCATCAGGTACAAAGAACTCCCGTAGACCATGATCGACGGTAGCAGATCGGCTGAGTGTGTTAAGAGGTGAAGAGGGCAAGCGGGGGAGCGTATACAGGTACCCAGGGCGGAATTGTCATCAGCCGTACTTTTTCAAATTAAATTCGATGTTACTGGCACTTTCTAGATTCGTTATGAATCCAAACCTATTCATTTATATCTATTGAATCTCATGGTAAGCTATAGATAAATGATTCTTTTCCCATTCCTCATCAGGGTGGTTCGAAAAATAAACACTTTTCGAATTTTGTGCATCTTGGTTAAGTGTGCTCGAAAAAAAGATTGATGAATTTTCTTGTTCGCAGAGTTTCAAACTTTGCTTGAGTTTCAATTTTTTTTTAATAACTGAAGGTCAGAAAAGTCTTCAAGATTTGTTGCAGGTTTCAATCGCCAAGACCCAGGAGTCGCAATTGGAAATACAGCAAATTA
>NC_046663.1:66008296-66009620 GCF_010883055.1 Belonocnema kinseyi | reverse complement strand
ATCGCGTGCCCTAGAAAGTCAATAATGCGTGGGCAGATTTTGTAAAGTTTTAAGGCTTCAAGCAAATAGTCATGCGGCACGGAAGGAAACGCTTGGTTGTAGTCAATGTATGCCATGTGTAAGTTCCTTTGATGATTGCAATGATAGCTGTAAGACATTTATAAATTGTTGGAAGACAGGCTATCGGTCGAAAGTCAGATGGATTTTGATCGTCTCGTTCTTTAGGATCATATACGTAGCACCTTGGAGCACGAAACATAACATCAAATCTGGGTGTTCAATGATCTTCCTAAAAAACCTTGCCAACGCAAGATGCACACTCGTCAGGTACTTGTACCAGAAGTTGTGCAATATGTCTGGACCTGGAGCTTTCCAATTACTTGCCCTTTTCAAGACTGCCGAAACATCCAAAGCTGTGATGTTTTTCAGATGCATTTCAGGGTTATCCAAGGTGAGCGCATCAATAGGAAGCTGCCGTTCCACTTCCATTTTGATAGAAGCTATTTCAACAGCCAAAAGCAGTCTGTTTGCAATCCCTCTCCTCTTCGTTATCAGCCTATTTGGCATGGGAGAATCTTTCAGTAGCAATGCTACCACGACATCAACGCGGAACACCTTCGGTAGCGTTATTATTATTACTATATATTATTGCTGTTAGATTTAATTGATTATTGCCTTTTCCATTAATTTCAATTAAGGTTTAGTGTACATTAGTGTACTCCAAAAATTGCCTTTCGAACTACAGACTAAGACCCCCCCGCTCTCGAAAGTTTCCATTTTTGGAGAAAGAAAATCTGTACTTTTTCTGAAATCCCAAGATTAAGACGAGCCATCGGGCACTTCAATATTCCATTTAATTAACATGGGAAAATTTTAAATTTTTGAAAAATTGAACTCATGTTCCAGGGTTTCATCCAAACGTGCTAATTTTTTTAAAGATTTAGAGAGGAGTGTCTGCGATATAAAACAATATTAATAACTTTCATTATCAGCCTACCCCTACCTACCCGCAGCGCCATTTAATATGACCAAAAAATAAACAAACAAAAAATTTTTATCCATTATTTTTACTTTTTAACAATTTCCGCCGTTTTTTTCATACAAATAATTACTAATGGACAATTTGAATATTTACCATGACTTTTTGAACTATTAGAAACGGCTTATACAAATCTAAATTATTTAAACCATTACGCATTCCTAAAAATGTAAAAAATAATCGTATTTTCCGATTAAAATATAATTGTTGGTCATTGCTTGCACGTATTTGTACGTATGTTTGTACATATTGCTTGCGGTATTTCTTTAAACAATCTTTATTTGC
>NC_046663.1:66006169-66008196 GCF_010883055.1 Belonocnema kinseyi | reverse complement strand
TTTCCCCATTTTAATCAAATGGGATTTTGAACTACTCGGTGGCAGTTTTTCCGAAAAAACATCCGGAATTTATTTCTCCCGAAATAGAAACTACGGGGGGGGGATCTTTCCCTCTAGAATGAAAAAAAATTAAATTGCATTGTTTCTATAATGTTTTAATTTGGAATATAATAATACGCCCTGGGCGCACTTACACTTGGCAAAAAACGTAATAAATTGTTCAGGAACTTTATCCCCCCCCCGTGGTTCTTTTTTTCGGACTGAACATTGAGAATGATACTTGAAAAGACCCTCGCCCCTGAAATTCAAAATTTTGTAATGAAAAAAAAAGAAATTGCAAAAAGAAATCAATTTTTAAAAATCGTTACAAATTTTTCCAGAAATCTCATGCAAATTTTTTTATTATCTCGAGGCTCGAATTTTTCTTACAATTTTTTGAAAATCCTACAAAATAAAAAAAATTGCGAAACAAAAATTTTGAACATGCTTTAAGTTAATTTTGAAAAAAAGTAATTGTTAGTTCTCCTATGAAAATTTAATTTTAAAATCTATTCTTTTTAAACCTTTGGAAATGCTTTGAAAGCTTTTAAATGTTGTGTTCAAATTTTCAAAATTCTACAGTTTGTTTCAAAATTTTTTTTTATAATTTCTAAAATTTTAAATTATCTGGTAATATTTTCAAACTTCTAAATATATATTTTAAATTTACTCAAATTTTTTCCAAATTCATAATTAAGTAAACATTTTTACTTCTTATTGAAAACCGATTTTTTTACCGAAAATTTAACTTTTCCTTGTTAAGTTAGGAATTCATTTCTTTAGTTGAAAATTTTAATATCCGGTTAGACCTTCCTTATTTTCAAATATTTTTGTGAAAATTATTGTATATTGCTAAAAATTATTCTTCTTGGGTAGAAAATTAATCTTTCCGGTTGAAAATTCAACTTTTTGGTAAACTATTATTATATATTTAGATATTTTTTGGTGTTTAAAGACTTATCATTTCAGCAAAAAATGCATTGATTTGGTCAAAAATTTTAATATTCAGTTGAAAATTCTTTCTTATTCATTTTGAAATAAATGTTTAAACTGCAAATTTAACCATTCCAATTATGCTTGATAATACTTTATCGTGTACAACGTCTGAAGCAGGTGATATGAAACGTATTATTTGTCAAAGGAAGAATAATAATTTTTTTTTAATTTACCGAATTCAGTTTTACTTAATAATGAATAATGAAAATCTTTTATATTCTGCTTTTTATGTGTCAAAATAGTATTAGTAGTTAACTTTCATTAAGGGTTGCTTGAGCAATAAAAGTAAATGAATAGTTTTTGTGAATGAGTTTCCAAATTGAGTTAGAAATAAGATTATTCATAACTTTGGACTGGGAGTGCAAAATTATTTAAGGATAATTTGAAGAAGTGCGATTTTCTGAAAAATAAACCACATTTGTCACGTTAGCTAATAAGTTTTCAAATTGAGCTTGTGGAAATTTCCAAGTTAGATGAAATATTGCACTAATATATTTAAGCATCTGCAGTGGATTTGAGTGAAATATACTGCAAACTTTTCAATACAATTTCAAATAAAGATGAACATTGATTCTTTAATTTTCAAGTATAATATATTACTCAGTGGTAAATTAAAAAAATGCCATACTCTGGATTTTAGTCCTCATTAGGTACAAAGAGCTCCCGTAGACCATGATCGACGGTAGCAGATCGGCTGAGTGTGTTAAGACGTGAAGAGGGTAAGCGGGGGAGCGTATACAGGTACCCAGGGTGGAATTGTCACCAGCCGTACTTTTTCAAATTAAATTCGATGTTACTGGCAATTTTTAGATTCGTTATAAATCCAAACCTTTTCATTTATATCTATTGCTTCTCATGGTAAGGTATAGATAAATGATTCTTTTGCCATTCCTCATCAGGGTGGTTCGAAAAATAAACAGTTTTCGAATTTTGTGCATCTTGGTTAAGTGTGCTCGAAAAAAAGATTGATGAATTTTCTTGTTCGCAGAGTT
>NC_046663.1:66004093-66006069 GCF_010883055.1 Belonocnema kinseyi | reverse complement strand
CGATATGGAAAAAAGTCAAGACAAGAACCGATTTCAACAAAAAAATTAGAAAAAAAGCTAATAAGATTCCTAAGAGAGTTGTCCAGCCTGATTTTTGAATAATGTTTTCAATTTTTTTATAAATAAACAAATATGACGAAAAAATGGCCCTTTTTCTATTTGACGTTCCCGGTGCTAGTCAATAACAGGATAATGGTTGAAATCGCTCAATTTGCATAAAATAGTATTGGTTAAAGATATTCCAATATTAGACAATGTACAAAAAAATTTGTCATCAACAAATTATTTGTTGAAAAAATTTTGTCTACGATTAATCATAACTATACGTTTTTTCAATTATGCTCCAAAAAATTGGAATCGAAACAATATTATGCAAAAAAATTTCTCTTCTGATTATAATTGTTTATATTATAAACAAATTTAATGTAAAAATGCAGTAATCAGGCATTTTTCGACAGAAATATTCTTTTTATTTCTCTGTAAATTTTTTTCAATTCGGAAATTTATAACAATTTTAGCAAAATTCATAATTTGTTGAATAACCTTATGATTTTTTAAACAAATTTAATGAAAAATGCATTATTTAAGCGTTTGTCGACAGAAAACTTCGTTTTTTTCATTGGCAGTCTTTTTCAATTGGAAACTTCATGACAATTTCAGCGAAATTCATAATGGTTTGATCAATTTTATGATTTTTTAAAAACAAATTTAATGAAGAAAAGCATTATTGGGGCATCTGTCGACGTAACAATTCTTTTTTTTTCGATATCAGACTTTTAATTTAGATTTTTAGAATAAATTCGGCAACATTCATGATGAGTAGACACATTTTATTGTTTTTAAAAAAAAATTTAACAAACAAATTCATTATTCGGGCATCTGTGGACGGAAAAATTAGTTTTTTTCGATTTGAGTCTTTTAAATTGGAAAATTCATAATGATTTCAGCAAAATTCATAATTGATTGATAAATTTTGTATTTTTTTAAAACGAATTTAATTAAAAAATGAATTATTCGAGCATCTGTAGATGGAATTTTTTTTTCGATAACCTAATTAAAACTGTTGACGTAGAAGAAAATAAAATTTTCTACAGAAACATGCCGAATAATGCAATTCTCTGCATAAAACACTAACCAGCTATTTAGAAGTTGAAAAAGGTAAGGCTGATGTTTCAATCGTATGTGATACGCTTCAATCGTAAAAATAAAATTGGAAATGAGTCAGTTCAGTTATTGAAAAACCGGAAGAAGTTGCAGCAAAATGTTTAATAACAAACTTTTTTAAAGAATGCGCATTTTTTTAAAGAGACAATGAAACTACGCCTGTGTTAATAAAAATGCATGTAATGAATTGTAATAATATACATTTATAGAAATGATATACAAGTTAAATAGAAATTCGAGTGTGAAGCACGAGATACGTGATGAGAATGTATTCGTTAAAGCCGAAGGAGCTTTATCAAGAAAAAGGTAACTATCACCAAATTACTGTTGTCGATGTTTTGACTTTGAGTTTAAAAAAATCTGTGCACAGGTGTAAGGAATATACAAAGACCGAGCGCGGAGCGCGAGGTAAATACATAATCAAGCGCGGAGCGCGAGACAAATATATCATCGAGCGCGAAGCGCGAGAACCAACAATAGGGTCCTCAAATAATCTCTAATTTTGCGATGGTTCTTCCCTAGATTGGTTTCCTAGCAATTTTTCAAAATTTTTAATTTGGTATTTTTCAAAATTTTTCAGCAATTTTTCAAAATTTGTGATTTGGTATTCAATAAGATAAATTTTATCACTTATTTGCAGCACTTTTTCAAAATTTGTAATTTGTTATTTAATAAGATTAATTTTATCACTTCTGATTAAAACTTTCTTGTGCGAGTCTGTAGTTTTTGGTCTCAGAAATACACTAGAGAAAAATGCATAAGATCCAGGAGTGGAGATTAGCATTTCAATAGCTTTACAAATTTGGAATTTG
>NC_046663.1:66001074-66003993 GCF_010883055.1 Belonocnema kinseyi | reverse complement strand
ATATATATTATACATGTATGTTAGAAATTTAAATTTTTCATTTAAACTTAAACTATTCATTTGAAAATGTAACCATTTTGCTGGAAATTTATTTTCTTTTGTAAAAAATTAATTTTTTTTTATCGAAAGTGAATTATTTCACTTTTGGTTTAAAATTTAAACCTTATAAGTATATGAATTGACTGTTTTTTTTAGAATTCGTCTTGGTCTTGGTCCTTGGTCCTTTCCAAGTTTAGGACTCAACTATTTGGCCGTAAATTAACATTTTTGTGGAGAATTCATATCGCTGGCTTAAGAATAATCTATTTATTTGAAACTATAATGTTGGAAATTCTTTGGTTCTGACGGAAAATATTTTTCCTTAACTGTAAAGTTTTAGTTCACTTTTGGTTCAAAATATGTCGCTTATAGGTTGAAAATTCTACCATATCGTCGAAAAAAAGTTTTTAAACTAAAATTTAGTGATCCCATATTTGGTAAAAAATTCATCAATTTTTTTTAAGAAAGTAACTATTTGGTCGTAAATTAACATTTTTCTTGAGCATAAGTATTTTTTGTTACAAATATATCTACTCATTTCAGACTAACGTTCTTTTAACTCTTTTGTTTTGTGAAAAAATAATTTTTTTCTGAAAAGTTTATTATTCTACTTTCGGTTGAAATTTGCTCCCTTAAAAGTTTATAATACAACTATATAATTATAAATGAAGTTTTTTGTTGAAAATTGGGCTTTTTGATAATAAAATTAATCTTCATTTAAAGAATTTCATGATTTTGGTAAAGAATTCACCTATTTGGTGAAAAATTCGCAATTTTTTGTTTATTGCAAGTGGTTGATAATCCGATTTTTTGCTGAAAAAAGTATTTTAGCTGATAATTTTATGGTTGACTTAAAAATAAACTATTTATTTGAAAGTGTAACTATATTTTTAACAATTCTTTTGTTTTGTAGAAAAATATTTTTTTTATATGAAAAGTTTCATTTAACTTTTGGTTAACAATGTGTCCCTTACCACTTAAAAATTTAACTATTTGGTCGTAAATTAACTTTTTTTGTTAAAAATTCAAATTTTTGATCAAAATTAAACTCTTTTTGAAAATATAACCATCTTGTTGGAAATTTGTTTATGGTTTGTGTAGAGTTTGGTTTGAAAATTAGTTTTATTTTTCAAAAAAGTTCATTATTCCTCTTTTGATGAAGTCCAATCGTCTACGAATGTGTTAGTGATCATACGGTCCAATAAATATATGTAATTGTGGATTCAGTTGCCCATAAATCATGCTTTCTTATTCAATTTCTTTTTAAAAAGCAACGTACGTTTCCACCTTCTTTCAAGCCTTCTTTAAGCTAACGCATAACCTAAATTAAATCATTTAAACAGATTTAATAAACTGCTATAGAATTTTCAAAAACCTTGTAAATGAAAAAAGTTTTGGATTTTTTTAATGTACCTGTAGTAATATTAATTAAGCCATACAAGACATTTTAATCTTTCCTTATTTTCTAAGATAAAAAAAACATAATTATAGAGTGAACCAAAATTAGTTATTTTTTATTATTTAAGGTTAAAATTGATAAATAACCATGGTTACGACATTAAAAAAAAAATAACTGAACCAAAATATTTTGATTTGGAAGGACAAAGATGGACGAACGAGCACATTAAGAGATAAAGTCAATTTTTAATGAGTAAAAGTTAAGTTTATGACTCGACTATGTGGTCGTAAATTAACGTTTTTGTTGAACATTGGTCTTTTGGGTGAATTTTTTTTATCTTAAACGTTTCATTCCACTTTTTGAAAATTTAAATAATTTGTTGGAAATTATTTTTTTTGTGGAATATCAATTTCTTGTATAACTTTTTATCTAAGTTTGCCTTCAATTATTTTGTAGAAAATCCATATATTTTGTTAAAAATTCGTTCAATTAATTTTTACTTTAATCTTCTTTGATGAAAATTCATCATTTTTGTTAAAGATTTCATTGTTTTCTCAACAATTCGTCATTTGGTTTTTTTTGTGAAATATTGGTTTCTGTTTATCTGAAAAGTTGAGTATTCTAATTTTTTTTTTTTTTGAAAACTTATCCTTTTTAGTTGAAAATGCATGTATTTTGTTGAAGTTCTTCCTTTTCCTTTCAAAATTTATCTTGTATGGTCAAAAAGTAATTTTTCACAGTTAAAAATTCATTTCTGTTGGCGAAAAATAATCTTTTTGATTGAAAATTCGTTTTTTCGGCTAGAAAATTTAACTCTTTGGTTGAAAATTCAACTACTCAATTTGTTGTGTCGATAGGATTGGTAATTAATGTATAGGTAAACATTAAAATGTAGTTTCTTTATCTGAACAGTGTCAGGCGGTATAAAACCTTTGCGAACCTACTCCTATGTGACACTTTGTACGTCCGAACAGACCCTTAGAATGTCACGTAATATGTGGACGATCCGTCGTAAATGTCCAAGGTGTATTATTCTCCACGAAAAACATTTTCCTCATTTTTTACATTCTTATCAAGAGCAGGTATTAGATTTGTGTAAAATCTGACCTTCAGTATACTCTTTTAGTGTTCTAAAATAAAGGCCAAGTACGTTAGCCAACCATTTTGGGTGACAATCCAAAAAGTGAGCGTACTTTGAAAATTTTTGAAACCACTTTTTTCAAAATTTAAAAATGTTCTGTACGGATGTTGATAGTATTCAAACAGGCAAACAATTTATCCTTATGACTTTTTACTATACAACAAAAATTTACCAGAGTTATAGCATTTACAAAATGCCAAAAAACATATGAAAATCAACATTTTAAGCCAAATAATGCCCGATATGGAAAAAAGTCAAGACAAGAACCGATTTCAACAAAAAAATTAGAAAAAAAGCTAATAAGATTCCTAAGAGAGTTGTCCAGCCTGATTTTTGAATA
>NC_046663.1:65987865-66000974 GCF_010883055.1 Belonocnema kinseyi | reverse complement strand
CAGATATGCTCAAGAATATTATAAAATCGCAGGTGAAGATGATAATTCTATTAAATACCAAATTCCAAATTTGTAAAGCTATTGAAATGCTAATCTCCACTCATGGATCTTATGCATTTTTCTCTAGTGTATTTCTGAGACCAAAAACTCCAGACTCGCACAAGAAAGTTTTAATCAGAAGTGATGAAATTAATCTTATTAAATAACAAATTACAAATTTTGAAAAAGTGCTGCAAATAAGTGATAAAATTTATCTTATTAAATACCAAATTACAAATTTTGAAAAATTGCTAGGAAACCAATCTAGGGAAGAACCATCGCAAAATTAGAGATTATTTGAGGACCCTATTGTTGGTTCTCGCGCTTCGCGCTCGATGATATATTTATCTCGCGCTCCGCGCTCGATTATGTATTTACCTCGCACTCCGCGCTCGATCTTTGTATATTCCTTACACTTGTGCACAGATTTTTTTAAAATCAAAGTCAAAACATCGACAAAAGTAATTTGGTGATAGTTACTTTTTTCTTGATAAAGCTCCTTCGGCTTTAACGAATACATTCTCATCACGTATCTCGTGCTTCACACTCGAATTTCTATTTAACTTGCATATCATTTCTATAAATGTATATTATTACAATTCATAACATGCATTTTTATTCACACAGGCGTAGTTTCATTGTCTCTTTAAAAAAATGCGCATTTTTTAAAAAAGTTTGTTATTAAACATTTTGCTGCAACTTCTTCCGGTTTTTCAATAACTGAACTGACTCATTTCCAATTTTATTTTTACGATTGAAGCGTAGCACATACGATCGAAACATCAGCCTTACCTTTTTCAACTTCTAAATAGCTGGTTAGTGTTTTATGCTGAAAATTGCATTATTCGGCATGTGTCTGTAGAAAAATTTGTTTTCTTCTACCTCAACAGTTTTAATTAGGTTATCGAAAAAAAAATTTCCATCTACAGATGCTTGAATAATTCATTTGTTTATTAAATTCGTTTAAAAAAAATACAAAATTTGTCAACCAATTATGAATTTTGCTGAAATCATCATGAATTTTCCAATTTAAAAGACTCAAATCGAAAAAAACTCATTTTTCCGTCCACAGATGCCCGAATAATGAATTTGTTTGTTAAATTTTTTTTAAAAAACAATAAAATGTGTCTACTCATCATGAATGTTGCCGAATTTATTCTAAAAATCTCAATTAAAAGTCTGATATCGAAACAAAAAAGAATTGGTACGTCGGCAGATGCCCCAATAATGCTTTTCTTTATTAAATTTGTTTTTAAAAAATCATAAAATTGATCAAAACATTATGAATTTCGCTGAAATTGTCATGAAGTTTCCAACTGAAAAAGACTGTCAATGAAAAAAACGAATTTTTCTGTCGACAAACGCTTAAATAATGCATTTTTCATTAGATTTGTTTAAAAAATCATAAGGTTATTCAACAAATTATGAATTTTGCTAAAATTGTTATAAATTTCAGAATTGAAAAAAATTGACAGAGAAATAAAAAGAATATTTCTGTCGAAAAATGCCTGATGACTGCATTTGTACATTAAATTTGTTGATAATATAAACAGTTATAACCAGAAGAGACATTTTTTTGCATAATATTGTTTCGATTTCAATTTCTTGGAGCATAACTTGAAAAAACGTATAGTTATGATAAATCGTAGACAACATTTTTTCAACAAATAATTTGTTGATGACAAATTTTTGTGTACATTATCTAATATTGGAATATCTTTAACTAATACTATTTTATGCAACTTAAGCGATTTCAACCATTATCCTGTTATTGACGAGCACCGGGAACGTCAAATAGAAAAAGAGCCATTTTTTCGTCATATTTGTTTATTTATAAAAAAATTGAAAACCTTATTCAAAAATCAGGCTGGACAACTCTCTTAGGAATCTTATTAGCTTTTTTTCTAATTTTTTTGTTGAAATCGGTTCTTTTCTTGACTTTTTTCCATATCGGGCATTATATGGCTTAAAATGGTGATTTTCGTATATTTTTTGGCATTTTGTAAATGCTATCACTCTAGTAAATTTTGGTTTTATAGAAAAAATTCATGAGGATAAATTGTTCGCCTATTTGAATACTATCAACATCCGTACAGAAAAATTTTAAATTTCGAAAAAAAGTGGTTTCAAAAATTTTCAAAAAATGCTCACGTTTTGAATTTTCACCCAAAATGGTTGGATAACGTACTTGACCTTTATTTTAGGACACTAAAAGAGTATACTAAAGGCCAACGCAATCTGTCAATTCTTTCGAAAGTTATCATGCTTACAAACTAAAAATCTACAGACCCAGACACAAACTCAAAGAGAGACAGACTCATTCATAAAAAAACTGTCTTTCGGATTCAGGGGGTCTCCAAACGTAGAAATTTGACAAAAATGGGGGAGGGGGTCAAATTTTACACAAATATAATACCTTCTCTTGATGAGAATGTAAAAAATGAAGAAAATGTTTTTCGTGGAGAATAATACACCTTGGACATTTACGACGGATCGTCCACATATTACGTGACATTCTAAGGGTCTGTTCGGACTTTACAAAGTGTCACTTAGGAGTAGGTTTGCAAAGGTTTTATACCGCTTGACACTGTCCAGATAAAGAAATTAAATTTTCATGCTTACCTATACATTAATTACCAATCCTATCGACACAACAAATTGAGTAGTTGAATTTTCAACCAAAGAGTTAAATTTTCAAGCTCGAAAAAACGATTTTTCAATCAAAAAGATTAAATTTAGCCAAGAGAAATGAATTTTTAACCGTGAAAAATTACTTTTTGATCATACAAGATAAATTTTGAAAGCAAAAGGAAGAATAGTTGAATTTTTGGTTAAAAAAGAAAATTTTTTGACTAAAAATAGAATCGTTAAACTTTCAGTTTAAAAAATAATTTTCACCAAAAAGAAAAATTATCAATCACTTGCATCTAATGGAAAATGATGAATTGTTGACAAAAAAATGAAATCTTTAACAAAAATGATGCATTTTCATCAAACAAGATTAATGTTAAAATTAATTGAACAAATTTTTAACAAAATACATGGATTTTCTACAAAATAATTGAAGGCAAACTTAGATAAAAAGTTATACAAGAAATTGAGTTTCCACAAAAAAAATAATTTCCAACAAATTATTTAAATTTTCAAAAAGTGGAATGAAACGTTTAAGATAAAAAAATTCACCCGAAATACCAATGTTCAACAAAAACGTTCATTTGCGACCAAATAGTCGAGTCATAAACTTAATAACCAAACACTTAATAAATTTATTAATTTTTTCAATAAATATAAGGATAATAAAGAAAACTTATCCGTTATAGTATATCTGATATTTTGAAAATGTTGAAATAAAATATATATTGGTTAGACTGGTAGAAGACTTAAAACTAACATTTTTTAACATAAACGGGATTGTGAATTAGGCATCAAAATACTCGTTTGTTACAACATACATGGAAATCTGATCAAACTATTTTATAAAAGATTTACATATTAACTTAAACAAATTTTATTGTAACTTTTAAATACAAGTTACTTTAGCGCACTTTGCATTTGGGTCTTTGTTTCAATATCAGCTTTTATTTTTTACTCATTGAAAATTGACTTTATCTCTTAATGTGCTCGTTCGTCCATCTTTGTCCTTCCAAATCAAAACATCTTGATTAAGTTATTTTTTTTTTAATGTCGTAACCATGGTTATTTATCAATTTTAACCTTAAATAATAAAAAATAACTAATTTTGGTTCACTATATAATTATGTTTTTTTATCTTAGAAAATAAGGAAAGATTGAAATGTCTTGGATGGCTTAATTAATATTACTACAGGTACATTAAAAAAATCCAAAACTTTTATCATTTACGAGGTTTTTGAAAATTCTATACCAGTTTATTAAATCTGTTTAAATGATTTAATTTAGGTTATGCGTTAGCTTAAAGGAGGCTTGAAAGAAGGTGGAAACGTACGTTGCTTTTTAAAAAGAAATTGAATAAGAAAGCATGATTTATGGGCAACTGAATTCACAATTATATTTATTGGACCGTATGATCACTAACACATTCGGAGACGATTTGACTTCATCAAAAGAGGAATAATGAACTTTTTTGAAAAATAAAACTAATTTTCAAACCAAACTCTACACAAACCATAAACAAATTTCCAACAAGATAGTTATATTTTCAAAAAGAGTTTAATTTTTATCAAAAATTTGAATTTTTAACAAAAAAGTTAATTTACGTCCAATTAGTTAAATTTTTAAGTGGTAAGTGACACATTGTTAACCAAAAGTTAAATGAAACTTTTCATATAAAAAAAAATATTTTTCTACAAAACAAAAGAATTGTTAAAAATATAGTTACAGTTTCAAATAAATAGTTTATTTTTAAGTCAACAATATAATTATCAGCTAAAACACTTTTTTCAGCAAAAAATCGGATTATCAAACACTTGCAATAAACAAAAAATTGCGAATTTTTACCAAATAGGTGAATTCTTAACCAAAATCATGAAATTCTTTAAATCAAAATTAATTTTATTATCAAAAAGCCCAATTTTATATTTTGTATATGTCTTTTATTAATTAAAGCTTTATATTTTTTAGAATAATGACCATGAGTAATTTTTACTAATTATTATTATAAACACTTACTATTTGCGTTCTGAATTATATTTAAAATTTATATATCTAATTCTCAGAAATGTCAAGTCATACAAATATAAATGCGCGGTCAATATATTCATAGATAGTATAGATATATAGTATATATATATATATATATATAAGATTAGAAACCCCACAAAGTAACACGCGAGTACCATTCAGTAAACCCTAATTGGTGGAAAGGCACACCTCAAGAAAATGCATCGCAAACAGCGTCAAATGGCCTTCCACCTATACACTAAGCCAGAATCTCTGTCGTAAATAAATGTGAGAAAAGTATTCTACAACTTTAATTCTACCGTCGAGTCGCTGTCAAAATTACTCCTCAACGTATTCTACTCAGCGCGGGAAATAAATACAAATAGACTTACTGAAAAAGTGGATTTGAACCAGTTATAAAAATTGTAATGAGTGCGCTTATTCCAAACCTTATGACAAAACGCCTAGAATTGCTATTAGTTGAAATATAGATTCACTATACAGCATTTTTTCATTGTTAAAATCGGTGAAGCCTAAAGTCTAGACAACATTCCTTCTAAATTCTCTGGGAATTCATTGTATGAAAATACAATAGCCCAAGGAGCAGAAATCAACCCTGCTCTACAAAGACGTATCGCTGACTAGGATACCTGTGGTTATAAGAACGGTCCATTCATCCAAGGAAAAAACACCGCCTATAAAAATGATTATCTTAACGTCTCGACTAACAATCAATTAAAATTTCGAAGAGTTTGAAAATTCCTGTATTGTTATCATATTTTTAAACTACTTTCCAATCTAAATAAGTCTAATTCGACTGCGTCAATCATTCGTGTAAGTTCATCTTATCCTAGAATTAGAACTAGTAAAACATTCAAGGGATACATAACTCTTGCAATCAGTGTACACACGTTGTCGCAATCACTTGAAATCACCATGCAATTACTGGCGATCACTCATTATCACTTTCAATCACTCACAGTCACTTGCAATCACATGCAGTCAGTTGGAATAACCCACAATCACCTGAAATCACTCTGTAATCACCTGAATTCACCCTTGAAATCAAGAGCAATCACTCTGAAATCACATCTCGACTTGGATATTATTTTTTATTTTTTAAAAGTTATTCAATTATACAAGGTGGACATGCTGGGGCTTACATACATGGCGAATCGAATGCTACCCGAATTGCAGAATAGCAGGGGAGAAGCCATTATATAAGGGTATTTTCATGTTTCGCGCCTGTAAAGTTGCATTCGGATCGGCCATTCGGTCAAGTCCGTGCATCTTCGGATCAAGTTTATCATAGTTTCCATGGTTGCGTTCGAAACTTCAAATGGATACAAGTATCAAAACAATATAGGTTATGTTACATAGTAATTACAAATTATAAAAGTGTTTGATTAATAACGAAATCAGACATGTTAACTGAGAAGTAAACGTCAATTTTTTTCTGTGCCAATAACATTATGGAATGCCTGCTGAGTGACAAATACTATAAAATAGTAATAATATTCTGCGCTTTCAGTGGGCGAAGAGTGAATTGTGTTAACTGCTTATTTACGGCATAAAAACAGGTATGTTATGAATAGACATGATATGTTTAAAATAAAGTTAATGAAATATGACATGCGTAAACTTTAAATTGACATTACCTACATTTACTTACAGCGATTAGGGCAAACAGGTGAATCTGAACATAACCTCGTAGCATGACTTAGTGACCCTAATCCATTCCCACGTGCAGAGGATAACTGAAGAGGAGGCTATTGAGATCCCTACCGCCATGAGATGTTCTAAGCCTAGCTCATGCGCCAAAATAGGGCCTTGGGGTATCTAAACACCGCACCTTCTGGTGTGAGGGTTAAAAGAAACAACCTTTTGAGTCACAATAGTGGTATATTACAAATATTAAAAAAGTCTTCCTGTAAAGAATTTAAAAAAATTTATAAGTCGGTTTTAGTAGATCATAAAATACCGTCAAAAGTTCGACAATATAAATCGACGTGTCTTGAAAACGCCTAGAAATATAACATAAAATGTGCAAACTACCGTAAAAATGGGGAAAAAGGTACTTATAAAAGTTTTCTGAGAAAATTTGAAACGTTTTTTAATAATTCTATTTTTTATTTCTTGATGTCGAATTATATTTAATATTTCCAAAGTAGATTTTAACCATTTGTGTCATACGATTACAGCTATTTCGCATTATCAATTAAGCCTCAAGCCGACTCGGCGGTTCCAGTTTTGTTATCATTCCGGCTCTACTATTAGTACATTTAAAACTGAGTTCAATCGCTTTATCCCAAGCAACCATCTTTAGACGACTTAAGTTTCTTTGAAATAGCTTTGAATTACATTTAAATTACTTTTAATTCACCTTGAAACCCCCGAAATCGCTCATAATTCACCATGGAGTTACTGTAATCACTTAGAATTTACCGTGCAATCCAAGCAATCATTCGGATTAAACAGTGCAATCACTGCAATCTCTCGCAATTAACCGTAAAATCACAGAAATTACTAGAAATTCACCCTGTAATCACTCGGAATTTAACGCGAAGTCACTGAAATCACTCGGAATCCCACATGAAATCACTGCAATCACTCAGAATTGACCCTGCAATCACTGCAGATGACTGCATTCACTGCATTCACTTTCAATCACTTACAATGACTTGCAATCACTTGCAATCATGCAATCGGTGCACAACAGAATAGGAAGTTATGTACCCCTCGAAAATTGTATTTCATTAGCAAAAAAACATTTTTCAAAAATTGTATCCATCATTTTCTATTTATCTGGAAATCGTTTACTGTCAAAATGAGAATAGGTCTAGCATAATGAAGCACAACTTATATTTTTTAGACTGTTAATTATACGTTTTTAAGTTTTGTTTTGGGGCGTGTTTTTTCCCTTGAAAAATCGTTAAACTTTGGATATGAATTTTTGGAACCCTACCTCAATTAGTACAATAATGGTATGAAATCAAAAGATTTCTCTGGAAAATCAGTATAATTTATAACTGAATAAAGAAGTTTTTTATCTACTGACAACTATAACAACACACTAAGACCCAAATTCAAAAGTATACCTAGATCAGCCAAATTGAATAACTTAAGACTTATTTAAACATTTTCAGGTCCATCCACTCAGCGCCGCACACTGGTAAAAAAAGTTTTTCTTTGTTCATTAACCTAAATTCTTAAGATTGGCTGAACGGAATTTGAACGAAATTCAGAATGAATACAGGATCTAAATATATTTTTCAAGGCCGCAAAATCCTTGGGAAATCGGGTACTTTTCATATTTTTTGAATAAACAGACTCAACATTTTAGAAATAATGATACATTTTTTATATCAACACTTAAACTTCTCTGTTTACAGCGGCCAAACTAAAATTTAAAGGAAAAATGCTACCTTCGATTTTTCATTTTTCTGAAAAATTTTGATAAACAACAAAAACTGTGAATTTTCAGCTGCTTAATCTGGCAAGAAATTCACGTTTTTTCACGTTTTATCAAGCTTCCAGGAAAATGAAAAATCGGAGGCCACTTTATTTATAAAATATGAAAAGTACCCAATTTCCCATGGATTTTCCAGCCTTGGAAAATATATTTGGATCTTGTGAGTATTTTTTCCTTATCAGGTATGACGTGAACAGTACTCAGTCTAAATTTCATTTAATTCCGTTTAGCCAATTTTGAGATATTAGGTTTATGAACAAAGGAAATCGTTTCTTACCACTGTGCACCGTCACCAAGGTAAAATGAAAAACCGTAATACGCCATATATTTTTTCTTTTTTCATGCACATCTGATGCTAAACATTTTATAAGATAAACAATTAGGAGAGATTGTTTTGATTTTTTTGCTCTTCGATGACATATAATACCTATCACAAAAAAACCAACCATTAGTTATACATACTTAACCCTAGTCATAAAAAAACGTTATAACAGTGTAGAAACAACCTTAAACAACGTAAAGATGTTTCAGAACTTAAAATTAATTACTTATGGATTAAAAATTGACCCCTTTTATAATTTCCCCCGAAAACTACCCTTTCACGTAAACACTGTTAGCAGATATTTGTTACTATTTCTTTTCTCGGATGAAATATGAAACGTGTCACAAAAAACGACCCCTAAGTCATGCATACCTGACCCTCGTGATCAAAAACCTTCCTAAAGTAGAGAATAAACTAATATGTTACGTATATGTTTGCAGCGTAACCTGCATATCCTTAATATGAAATCTCTAAACGATATTGTCCATTTCGATAGTCACACTACTCGATTTCCATTGCTATATGCGTGAGACACGAGTTGTGAATGGGCTAGACAGAGTTGGAAAATATTGAAAAAATTGTGATGATTGCTCGTTCTTTGATAGCTACACGCGTACGAAAGGGGCACTCGTGAGTCACCGTGAGTTAGACAGTAATGGAACGTTTCACGCGTTTTCTTGAAGTTAAATGATCCCAACGAATCTGGTTTGATCTGCGCTTGCTTGGATTTGAGTGACGTTCATCGGCTACGATGCGCGTCTGTACTTGATTTTTAAATACGTACGCGAACTAGAGCCAATGAGCGACGAACAGTTCAAGCATGCGCAAGTATTTTTGGATCACTGTGGGAATAATAATCGGATCAAATTTCGAGATCGCTAATACTAATCAACGCTTCTCATTTAAGTAATATTTCTATACAGCATGGATTTTGTTATTAAAGTCCATTGCTGGTGGAAAATGCGATAACAACTTTTGAAATTTTGAGGTTAGGAATTAATGTTAGAATACAAAAGCGAACTGCTGGTCGCAGAATTAGATAATTTCGGCCATTTTAATGTCAATCTTCCGTATATATCTACAAAAATCTACCAGATATTATTTTTTGCTGTGAAAGGTAACGAAAATGTACTATAAAAACTTTAAGAAAGTTAAGCTTTTACTGCAATTTTTCTTACAAGTTACACAAAGATTTCATTCAAATTTATAAAATGTTTGGTGGAAAAACAGAAACTATTTTAATCAGGATTAAAATAAAAAATAGCTTTTTATGTTTTCATCTCACGCCTTTTTGATAAATTTGTTTATTGCGAGCAGTTCGCTATTGAATTGCAAAATGTAATATTAACCTCAAAACCTCAATAAGTTGCTACCACATTTTTTATCAGCAATGAAATTTTATAACGAATTTCATGCATCACAGGAATAATACTTAATGTTTATATTGAATCCAAATATTAGCTTATAACTAAAAATACACCAATGTTACACTAACTTTACTCAATATCAGAAAAGTACTATTAAACTCCTTGTACTTGACCTTCACAACAAAACAGCTGTATAAAATGTATAGGCTTCCAATGTTTTATGTGCTTTTAAATAATATCTGGTTTAAGAAATGTGGGATTGAATGAATTATGTTCAGTTTTATGGATGGATCGGGTCTTCATATTTATATTTCTAACAAAAAACATAAATTTTCAACAAAATACGGGAATTTTCAAACAAATAATTCCATTTTGAACAAAAAAAAATCAAGTTTCTATAAAAAATATCAAATTTTAAACAAAAATAGAATAATTCAGTTTTTAGTATATAAAACTTAATATTCAATAAAAAAATGAAATTTTCTACAGGTTATTTAAAACTTCAACTAAAACAGGCGAATTAGACAGCAAATAGTAAAAGTTTCAACAAAAAACATGAAATTTCAATCAGAAAGATTAATTTTCTATTTAAAAACATCTGTCTTAACAAATAAACAAATAATAGAATTTTCAATCCAAGTACAATAATATATAAAGTATTCAAAATAAGATAGAATTTACTTAAATTCAGGCAGGTTCTATACATTATATAGCAGAATCTTTCAGCGATTAACATTTTTTTATAGTAAATTATGCAAGACGTTTTTTCTGAAATGATACAAAAAAAATGGAATTTGGACATCTATGTTAAGAATAATAAAAACAGATTAATTCTTTAACCATACAATAATTTTTAATAGAAAAGATGAAGTTTCAATTAAAAATATCAAATTTTAAACAAAAATAGAATAATTTAGTTATTAGTTTATAAATGTTAATATTCAATCCAGAAAATGAAATTTTCTACACTTTATTAAAAATTTTAATTAAAACAGATGAACTTGACACTAAATAGTAAGATTTTTTAAAAAAAAGGTGAATTTTTAATCACAACGATTAATTTTTAAATAGACAAAATTTGTTTTAAAAAAATAATAGAATTATCAACTAAATTAATTTTCAATGCAAGAAAAATATTATAAAAAGAATTTAAAATAAAATAGAATTTACTTATAACCAGGAAGCTTCTACACATTATTTAGCAGAATCTCTCAGCGATTAAAATTCTTTTATAGTAAATTATGCAAGACGTTTTTTTCCGGTCTGAGACAAAAAAAATCGAATTTGAGCATCTATGTTAAGAATAATGAAAAACAGATTGATTTTTCACGCATAAAATAATTTTTAACAAAAAAGATGAATTTTTATTTAAAACAGATGAACTTGACACCAAATAGTAAAAGTTTGTACAAAAAAGATGAATTTTCAATCACAAAGATTAATTTTCTATTAAAGAAAATCTTTGTTAACAAATAATATAATTATCAACTAAATTAATTTTCAATGCAAGAGCAATATTATAAAAAGAATTAAAAATAAAATAGAATTTACTTGTAACCAGGCAGGTTCTACACGTTATTTAGCAGAATCTCTCATCGATTAAAATTCTTTTATAATAAATTACGCAAGACGTTTTTTCCGATCCTAGACAAAAAAGTCGAATTTGAGCATCTATGTTATGAATCACTACACATTATTTAACAGAATCTTTCAGCGCTTAAAATTGTTTTATAGTAAATTATGGAAGACATTTTTTTCCAATCTAAGACAAAATAATCGAATTTGGACATCTATGTTAGGAATAATAAAAAACAGATTAATTTTTTACCCATAACATTAATTCTCTACAAAAAAACGATTAGTTTTCAACCAACAATGATATAATTAAAATTTTCCTTAGACATGAATTTTTAACAAACAAAAAAAATCAGGAAAATAGTTCAATCCTAAATAAAAAAGATAAGATTTTAACAAAGAAAAATAATTTTCTACCAGAAAAACGAATTTTCAAGTGAAAAAATTAATTTTTAATTTAAAATATGATTTTTCATCCTGAAATTGTGCAGTTGAATTTTTAATCAATTTTTAACAAAATAGTTGAACCCTAATCAAAAAGATCAGTTTTCAAACAAATAGTGGAGTTTTTAACTAGAAAAATAAAATTTTAATTAAAAATATAAATATATAAAACCAGGAATAGAATAATTCCTTTTTAGTTAAAATAATTAATATTTAACAACAAACAATTAAATTTCAACAAATTAATTGAAATTTTACTAAAATACATGCATTTGATGATACATACATAGTTGAACTTTTAAGCAAACGGATGTATTTTCAACTAAGAAGATTAATTATATATAAAAAAGACGATGTTTAAAACAAATAATTACATTTTTAACCAATATATATCCATTTTTAATATCAAATTTCAGTGTTCCACCAAAAGCGGGATAGTTAAACTTTCAGTTAGAGAATTTAATTTTTACCAAAAAAAAAAAAAAACGGAATGTGTAACTTAATAGTTTTGTTCTCAATCACAAAAATGATTTTTCAAACGAGAAGACTAATTTCCTACCGCAATAACGAATTTTCATCGAAATATGTGCATTTTCGAACCAAAGGGTTGAATTTTCAACTACAAAAGATCGATTTTTAACTGCAAATATCAATTCTCTACCCAAAATGATATAATCCGATTTTATCTTACATAAATTAATTTTGGACTAACTTTGAAGGAATTTTCAAAAAAATAATAATTGAACCCTCAATGAAGAAAATGAATTTTCAACCGCGAAGAATAATTTCCCTGTTTAAAAAGACGGTTTAAAAAAATTATATTTTTAACAAAAAAAGATCAATTTTTTTAAAATATCCTTTTTCTATCAAAAATGGTATAATCGACTTTTCTCTTAAAGAAATTAGTTTTTCACAAAAAAACGAATTTTTCATGTAATAATAGAATCTTCGAAACAAAGATAAAATTTCAATTAAGAAGTTTATTTTTCTACCAAAAATAACGAATTTTCAACAAAATTCTGAATTTCGAAATACTGCCTCAAAAAAGATAAATTTATTTCCAAATAGTTCAATCTTTAACGAAAAAAGGTCGATTTTAAATCAAAAGGATTAATTTTCTACCAAAACATGGAAATTAAAAAATTTTAAATATTAAGTACAAAAGGTCAATTTTCAATTTAAAATATCAATTTTCAACCAAAAATAGTAGAATCAAAATTTCTTTTAAACAGATTTGTTTTTCACAAACTGA
>NC_046663.1:65986683-65987765 GCF_010883055.1 Belonocnema kinseyi | reverse complement strand
TTTTGTGACACGTTTCATATTTCATCCGAGAAAAAAAATAGTAACAAATATCTGCTAACAGTGTTTACGTGAAAGGGTAGTTTTCGGGGGAAATTATAAAAGGGGTAAATTTTTAATCCATAAGTAATTAATTTTAAGTTCTGAAACATCTTTACGTTGTTTAAGGTTGTTTTTACACTATTATAACGATTTTTATGACTGGGGTTAAGTATGTATGACTAATGGTTGTTTTTTTTGTGATAGGTATTATATGTCATCGAAGAGCAAAACAATCAAAACAATCTCTCCTAATCGTTTATCTTATAAAATGTTTAGCATCAGATGTGCATGAAAAAAGAAAAAATATATGGCGTATTACGGTTTTTCATTTTACCTTGGTGACGGTGCACAGTGGTAAGAAACGATTTCCTTTGTTCATAAACCCAATATCTCAAAATTGGCTAAACGGAATTAAATGAAATTTAGACTGAGTACTGTTCACGTCATACCTGATAAGGGAAAAATACTCACAAGATACAAATATATTTTCGAAGGCTGGAAAATCCATGGGAAATTGGGTACTTTTCATATTTTATAAATAAAGTGGCCTCCGATTTTTCATTTTCCTGGAAAATTGATAAAACGTGAAAAAACGTGAATTTTTTGCCAGATTAAGAAGCTGAAAATTCACCTTTTTTGTTGTTTATAAAAATTTTTCAGGAAAATAAAAAATCGAAGGTAAAATTTTTCCTTTAAATTTTAGTTTGGCCGATGTAAACAGAGAAGTTTAAGTGTTGATATAAAAAATGTATCATTATTTCTAAAATGTTGAGTCTGTTTATTCAAAAAATATGAAAAGTACCCGATTTCCCAAGGATTTTAAGGCCTTGAAAAATATATTTAGATCCTGTATTAATTCTGAATTTCGTTCAAATTCCGTTCAGCCAATCTTAAGAATTTAGGTTAATGAACAAAGAAAAACGTTTTTTACCAGTGTGCGTCGCTGAGTGGATGGACCTGAAAATGTTTAAAAAAATCTTAGGTTATTCAATTTGGCTGATCTAGGGATACTTTTAAATTTGGGACTTAGCGTGTTGTTATAG
>NC_046663.1:65985426-65986583 GCF_010883055.1 Belonocnema kinseyi | reverse complement strand
GACCCCTAAGTCATGCATACCTGACCCTCGTGATCAAAAACCTTCCTAAAGTAGAGAATAAACTAATATGTTACGTATATGTTTGCAGCGGAACCTGCATATACTTATATAAAACGCAAAAAAAAAAAATAAAATTCAGAACTGTTATTGAATTTTTCGTCCCTGTCCGATGACAAATCATAAATGCCCCGAAAAACGGCCCATGAGTCACACACACTTACACCTCATAATCAAAAATGTTATAAAAGTGCGAAAACAATCTTAAACAACATAAAGATGGTACAGAACTCCAAATTAATTACTTGACATTTGAAAATTTAGCTCCTCTATAGCTTTCCCCGAAAACTTCCCATCCACGTGAATTTAAGTAGCGAAACTTACATATGCTTATATAAAACGCATCAAGAATACTCGAATTCATTGCTGTATGAGCCTCACACGAAGCGTCAGTGGATTACACAGCAGTAGAAAACAGTCACGATTGCTCGTTCTTTGATAGCTACACGCATGCGACACGAGGCATCCGAGAGTTAGGTAGTAATGAAACGTTACACGAGTTTTCTTGAAGTTACGAGGGTAGATCAATAAGTCCTCAGAATGACCAACAGATGGCGCGCGAATCGCTCCAAATCATCTGTTTTCAGTCAGCACCACTCCCGACTAGATATATGGTATGGTGCAGTCACAGTCCACATCTTCTGAGTTTACGTGTTTTTATAACCAATTGAAAAAAAAATTGTTCGTTAAGAAAAATGGAAAAAAACGAGTTCAGAGCGGTAATCAAACATTTTTATTTAAAGGGTTTAACTCCATATGAGATAAAAAATGAATTGGGCTCAGTTCATGGCACATCTGCCCCTGCCTTAGCAACGGTTTATAACTGGGTAAATGAATTTAAGCGTGGTCGTACATCAATAAGTGACGAACCACGTTCAGGAAGGCCCGTAGAAGCAAGTACTCCCGAAATCATCAATAAAATCCACGATAACGTGTTGAAGGATAGAAGATTAAAAGTGCGTGAGTTAGCTGAGGCCACAAGGATATCTATAGCTGATAATAAACGCAATAGAGTGGTCGCCTCTGAGGCTCTTTTGGCGCGCATAAGTCGGAATCGTGAGCAATTTTTTCGTCGATTTGTGACTGTGGATGAAACATGG
>NC_046663.1:65982810-65985326 GCF_010883055.1 Belonocnema kinseyi | reverse complement strand
TTTTTTCACCTCCTCGGTAGTGATGGGTGGGCATTCTTTAGCAGGTTTTATGAGGGCAACACATAACTCCTTGAAGCTATTTATATTTTCTGAGTCTTCGTCTAGTCTATGCTGAACTTCGTAGACTTCTCACCAAAATACTTCGACCTCCTCTGGTTTCGGTGGGTGTTCGACAGTAACTGGAGGGTCTTGGAAGAGTCGAGATGGGTCAAAGGGAAACTGTTGATTTTATCTGACCCATCTCTCCCTCCGCTCTAGACTTCTCTTAGCGTCAGATAGTATCCGTATTCTCTCAACAATATGCTGTCTGATGGTCAGCAGCTTTGACTTGTTAAGTGTGTGATAACGGGTCCGGAGTTCGCGCGCGAACTTTCGAACCTTGGCGTTAAAATTTCTGCCAGATGTGATGTAGTCAATCACACATTGAAAGTGGGACGCGTACTGTCTTGCTCAGCCTATCTTTATGGCAAGTTGATGCATTCGTCTTTTGGTCTTATGAACAGCCGTTGGTTTTGTTTTACGGTTCGCATCGGGCAAAGTTCTCGCTGCATTATACACGCAATAGTTGATAGCCCAGAGGTCGGATTCACCGGACAAATGTCCACGAAGCTCGTCATCCATTTCAGCCAGATCTTTAGGCTTGAGAGAAACCTTGGTGTTGATGTTTCTCCGGGTGGTAAAGCATCGCTCTTCATCTATTGGATGCCTGCCTGCGTTTGTTCTTAGTGTCGCCTCTCTTGCTTTGTTGCTGGCTTGTTCTAGCTGTGGTAGAGTAGGCGTTCCGCTTACATAGCCCCTTTTACGGAGTAGTTCAGCATGATTTCGCAGACGTTGTTGCGAAAAGTGCGATAGCTCCGGGTGTTTCTCGCACCACAGAGCATGCAGCCGTGCCATATAACCCCGTTCACGGGCCACACTCGCATCGTATCAGTCTAGCAAGTCGTGACTCAGTTGCTCCGTCCACCCGAAGGTCACGATATCCCACCGATCCATCGCATTGAATCCATTTTCATTGGATCCCCCAGCTCTAGATTGGTCGGCATTGTTGGCCGACCCATTGTCGGGAGCCCTGCGTGTTCTGTTGTTTTGAACCGCACTTACTACAACTATGTTTGGTGTTGTCATTGTTGTTCCCACGAGAAGCTAGGGAAAGGGGTTCGTCCATCCTTGTAGAGCCCAGCATTCAAGGATAAGGCTGCTTACTCTGAGAGATCGCCTGTTATCTCAGAGTCATCAGAAGACTGCGTCTTTTATTAATTAAAACTTTATATTTTTTAGAATAATGACCATGAGTAATTTTTACCAATTATTATTATAAACACTTACTACTTGCATTCTGAATTACATTTAAAATTTATATATCTAATTCTCAGAAATGTCAAGTCATACAAATATAAATGCGTGGTCAATATATTCATAGATAGTATAGATATATAGTATATATATATATATATTTCCTATACTATACTATACTATATGCTATACATAGTATATATAAGATTAGAAACCCCACAAAGGAACACGCGAGACCCATTCAGTAAACCCTAATTGGTGGAAAGGCACACCTCAAGAAAATGCATTGCAAACAGAGTCAAATGGCCTTCCACCTATACACTAAGCCAAGTCATAAATCATAAATAAATGTGAGAAAAGTATTCTACAACCTTAATTCTACCGTCGAGTCGCGGTCAAAATTACTCCTGAACGTATTCTACTCAGCGCGGGAAATAAATGGAATTGCTATGAGTTGAAATATAGATTCACTATACAGCATTTGTTCATTGTTAAAATCGGTGAAGCCTAAAGTCTAGAGAACATTCCTTCTAAATTCTCTGGGAATTCATTGTATGAAAATACAATAGCCCAAGGAGCAGAAATCAACCCTGCTCGACAAAGACGTATCGCTGACTAGGATACCTGTGGTTATAAGAACGGTCCATTCATCCAAAGAAAAAACCACCACCTATAAAAATGATTATCTTAACGTTTCGACTAACAATCAATTAAAATTTCGAAGAGTTTGAAAGTTCCTGTATTGTTCTCCCATTTTTAAACTACTTTCCAATCTAAATAAGTTTAGTTCCACTGCGTCAATCACTCTGAAATCACATCTCGACTTGGATATTATTTTTTATTTTTTAAAAGTTATTCAATTATACAGGGTGGACATGCTGGGGCTTACATACATGGCGAATTGAATGCTACCCGAATTGCACAATAGCAGGGGAGAAGCCATTATACAAGGGTATTTTCATATTTCGCGCCTGTAAAGTTGCATTCGGATCGGCCATTCGGTCAAGTCCGTGTATCTTCGGATCAAGTTTATCATAGTTTCCATGGTTGCGTTCGAAACTTCAAATGGATACAAGTGTCAAAACTATATAGGTCATGTTACATAGTAATTACAAATTATAAAAGTGTTTGATTAATAATGAAATGAGACATGTTAACTGAGAAGTAAACGTCAATTTTTTTCTGTGCCAATAACATTATGGAATGCCTGCTGAGTGATAAAT
>NC_046663.1:65979747-65982710 GCF_010883055.1 Belonocnema kinseyi | reverse complement strand
AAGTGTTTGATTAATAATGAAATGAGACATGTTAACTGAGAAGTAAACGTCAATTTTTTTCTGTGCCAATAACATTATGGAATGCCTGCTGAGTGATAAATAATATAAAATAGTAATAATATTCTGCGCTTCCAGTGGGCGAAGAGTGAATTGTGTTTACTGCTTATTTACGGCATAAAAACAGGTATGTTATGAATAGACAGGATATGATTAAAATAAAGTTAATGAAATATTACATGCGTAAACTTTAAATTGACATTACCTACATTTACTTACAGCGATTAGGGCAAACAGGTGAATCTGAACATAACCTCGAAATAATGACAGATCGGTCCGACATGTTTATTATACTTTGGATGGATTATTCTTTATCAAAGAAATGATTGGTGGTTTTGTATTCTTATCGTTGACAGTGTGCACAGCGATAATTTAAATAATAATTACTTATTTTCAATTTAACAATCATTACTTAATAATCATATTGATAAGTTAAACAATATTTCTGAATTTAATAATTGATTACCATTGTTTTTTTCACAGATCGATGGTAGAAGAAATACACATCAGGAAATGCAGATGGAATTAGTGCATTTTGGCTTGGCGTATTTCAAGAAACACTGTTAAAAAATCTTTATTTCCAGACCTTATCCCAAGCCTGGGGATTGATCACCTAAAATTAATAATCTGAATCATTTTGATGGTATAGGCGTATCAAAAAGATATCTTGAAGCAATCGAACTTGCCCGGAGTTTAATTGATACAATTTTTAGGGATTTTTTTTTTTTAGAAAATGTTTTCTCTGGACCTCTTCCCAAATTTATAAATAAATTAAACACTTGTTGGTGATAGAATTGTACCAGTAATAAATCTAGAAGAGAAATTTTAGGCCAATATTTACATTGCAATTTTTTTTAATTCTATTTTCGAACTGGTTGTGTCTCGATCTGTATTCAAAATTGGAATTTGATCAGCAAATAAAATCAATTTTAGGTAATTTTGATGGTATCGGTGTATCAAAAATAAATATCGAAGCAATTTAACAAGCCCAAATTTTAATTAATAAACTTTTGATGTGTTATTTTTATTTTAGAAAATGTTTTCTCTGGATCAATTTTTTCTTTAAATTATTGTATTTTCGAAATTGCTAATTGCTATCTCTGGATATGGTTTGCAAACTGGCATTTGATCAGCCCCCTAAATCAAATTTAAGTAATTTTTAGTGTATCGGTGTATCGAAAAAAATCTCGAAGCAATTTAGCTAGCCCGGATTATAATTAATAAAGTTTTTAGGGACTTTTTTATTTTCAAAAATGTTTTCTTTGGACCTCATCTCAATATTTGGTTTGATCTGCCAATAAAATAAATTAAACACTTGTTGGTGATAGGGTTGTATCAGTAATAAATCTAGAAGAGAAATTTCAGGCCGATATTTACATTCCAATTTTTTTGATTATTCCATTCTCGAAATTGCTATATCTGGATCTTACTTCCAAGCTGGCATTTGATCAGCCGTTAAAATCAATTTTAAGTCATTTTGATGGTATCGGTGTATGCAAAAAAATGTCGAAGCAATTTAGCAAGCACAAATTTAAATAAATAAAGTTTGAGGAATTTTTTTATTTTAGAAAATTTTTTCTCTGAGCCTCATCTCAAAATTTCATTTGATTAACTACTGAAATAAATTTAAAAATCGCTCAAGATAGTAGTGCATCGAGAATAAATGTAGAATCGAAATTTTAGTTCGGAATTTTTATTTCAATTTTTTAGATATTATTCTATAACTATCTATTTTATCAGGTCTGAAAATTAAATTCATATATTATAGGTATCCTATCAGTAAATTAGATTCTTTGAGTGTAATTCGAAGCTACTCGAAATTTTATTTTAATGTATTTTTGTAAGGCCTCGTTCAACTTTAAATTATGCTGTTAGAAGTGAAGGCACCAATTCTGTAAATTTCATTTCAGATGTTATCTTTTCCATTAGAGGTTTCCTATATTAATCATCGATTGATCAACTGAAATTTTGAGATGACGTCCAGAGAAAATATTTTCTAAAATAAAAAAACTCCCTAATGACTTTATTAATTAAAATTTGTGCAAGTTAAATTGCCTCAAGATATCTTTCTGATACACCTATACAATTAAATTGACTCAGAAGTAATTTTTAGGGACTGATCATATGACAGCTTGCAAACCATATCCAAAAAAGCAATTTCGAAAATACAATAATTCAAAGAACAACTTGGTCCAGAGAAAACATTTTCTAAAATAAAAATAATTCATAAAAAGTTTATTATTAAAAATTTGGGCTTGTTAAACTGCTTCGAGATTTTTTTTATACACCAATACAATCAAAACTACTTAAAATTGATTTTAGGTTCTGATCACATCCCAATTTAGAAATCAGATCCAGATATAGCAAGTTCGAAAACAGAATAATTAAAAAAAATTGGAATGTTAATATCAGCCTAAACTTTCTCTTCTAGATTTATTAATGAAACAATGCTATCACCAGTAAGTGTTTAATTTATTTTATTGGTTGATGCAACCAAATTTTGAGAAGAGTTGCAGAGAAAACATTTTCTAAAATGAACAAAATCCCTAAAAATTGTATCAATTAAAATTCGGGCAAGTCTAATTGCTTCCAGATGTCTTTTTGATACGCTATACCATTCAAATGACTCAGATAATTAATTTTAGTCTGATTAATCCCCAGTCTTGGGATAAGGTCCAGAGATAACGATTTTTCAACAATGTTGATTAAAATGCACCAATTCTAACTAATTATTCTTTAAATTATCGTTGCCGACACTGTCAGTGATAAAGATACAAAACCACCAAATATTTCTTTGGTAAAGAATAATCAATCGAAGGTATAATAAACATGTCGGGCCGATCTGCAATTATTTCGAGGTTATGTTCAGATTAACCTGTGTGCCCTAATCGCTGTAAGTAAACGTA
>NC_046663.1:65978393-65979647 GCF_010883055.1 Belonocnema kinseyi | reverse complement strand
GTAGCATTCGATTCGCCATGTATGTAAGCCCCAGCATGTCCACCCTGTATAATTGAATAACTTTAAAAAAATAAAAAATAATATCGAAGTCGAGATGTGATTTCAGAGTGATTGCTCTTGATTTTAAGGGTGAATTCAGGTGATTACAGAGTGATTTCAGGTGATTTCAGAGTGATTTCAGGTGATTGTGGGTGATTGCAACTGACTGCATGTGATTGCAATTGATATTATTGCTTGTCCCTCGGCGTGCAGACATCTTGCCAGCTGACGTCACGACTTCAAATACGTAACTTTCGTTTGCCACGTCACAAGCGACGTTCTATATCGATCAGTATAATATCTTTTTGTTGTATACATACGTGTATGTACAATTTTTAACTGTTGTGAATTTAGCATTCAATTTTCTTCGATTTTCAACAAATTTGCGATTGAGATTCCATTTTGATCAATTGAAAACTCAAGAAAAAAGATAAATTTATATTAAAAACCAGTGTTCAAAATGTAATATTTACATAATTTTACCTGAGAATTTAATAAATAAACATTTCAATTCATTAAAAAAAAAGATTGAAAAAAGTGGATTTTTTTTGAAAATAATGTAATAATATTTTTAAAAATTTTAACAGGAATGTGACGGCTTGATTGTCTATTTATTGCTTCAGACCAAAAATAATAATAATCGTGCGTATGTATCTTTTCTAATAAATAAACAACTGCGACAATCGATACTTTTCAAGTTGATGTTGCTATCTTACTCAACATTTTATTTTCGGACAATCAAGGAAACCATCAAAAGGTCTATACAAATGTATCTTGTTAACCCTCACACCACAAGCTGAGACAGAGTCTTATTTACCACAAGGTGAGGTGTCTCCACACCCGAGTAGTTTTGAAACACATTACGAATGATTTATGGTACAATATTGTTTCTAATGCATTTCACAAAATTATATAATTATTCAAAGGACTTTTTCAATCATTTTCTGCTAAATTATAACGAGAAAATTCTATTTCTTAGATTTTTTCAGTTATAGGAAATACAAAGGCTATTTACGCAGTTCCTAACGCATAATATATTTCATAAAGGATAAAAATTTGTATTATCGCTTCTCGAAACATCTGTAACATGACTTAGTGACCCTCGTCAATTCCCACGTGCAGAGGATAACTGAAGAGGAGTAGATTTTAACCATTTGTGTCATACGATTCCAGCTATTTCGCATTATCAATTAAGCCTCAAGCCGACTCGGCGGT
>NC_046663.1:65976741-65978293 GCF_010883055.1 Belonocnema kinseyi | reverse complement strand
CAAAAAATGGAATTTGTGGATTTTTTATTTTTTTGGTAGGATAAAATTTGGAATTTTCAACTTTTCGACCAAATTAAAAAAGTTGTTATCATAATCCTATAGGGCCTTCAAAAAGCAAAGTTTTTCTCCTTTTGACTTTTTTTCATATCATGTGTTGTTTGGTTTAAAATGATCATTTTAGTTTTTTTTTGGATTTTGAAAATGCTCTAACTCTGATGATTTTCTATTTATAGAAAAAAGTCATAGAGATAAATTGTTTGAGTTTTTAAGTACTATGAACGACCGTACATAGAATTTTTAAATCTTGAAAAAATGTGGTTTCAATCATTTTTGTTAATTTTTGATTTTTCAAAAAAAGTTATTAGGATAAGTTGTTCAACTTTTTGAATGCTATAAATAACCCTACAGAGAATTTTGAAATTTTCAAAAAAGTGGTCTAAAAAATATTCAAAATGTGCCCACTTTTTGAATTTTTATCCAAAGTGGCTGGCTAACGAACTTGACCTTTAGTTTAGGACACTAAACGAGTGTGCCAAAGGGCAATCTAATAGATTA
The DNA here is from genome assembly GCF_010883055.1 of Belonocnema kinseyi. Taxonomy (NCBI): domain Eukaryota; kingdom Metazoa; phylum Arthropoda; class Insecta; order Hymenoptera; family Cynipidae; genus Belonocnema; species Belonocnema kinseyi. The sequence goes on along the minus strand of NC_046663.1, from coordinate 65,977,738 downwards.
ATTTTTTCGAAAGTTATCGTGTTCGCAGACCGACAGACAGAGATACAGACACATACATACAGACATACAGACATACATACAGACGAATTCGTAAAAACCTGTTTTTCGGATTCAGAGGGTCTCAAAACGTGGACATTTGACAAAAACTGGAGGAATCAAATTTTACACAAATCTAATACCTTCGCTGATGAGAATGTAAAAAGACGAATTTTTAACAAAATCCATAAATTTTTAAACAATTAGTTAGATTTTTAACTAAAAAGATTAAACCTTAATTTAAAAAATTACTTTGTCACCAAAAATGTCATAGTTTAATTTTCTGTTAAAAAAAAATTAATTTTCAACAAAAAACAAGTGTTATAAAAATTATTTCAAAGGAGATCGAACCCATTTACCATTAGGCAGATTCTGCAATTCAAGTCTTTGAATCGATCAGGAAGGAAATTTTGTTGTTTTACAATTAAATTTTAAGAAAACTATTTTTTCGTCCTAAAAAAATTCTATGTTCAAAAGATTAATTTTTAACCAATAAGATTAATGTTTTACAAAAAAGACTAATTTTGAACCAATTACTTGATTTTTAAACTATAAGGGAATAGTTTTTAAAAATTTTTTGTTGAAAATGTTCAACAATTTAGATGCATTTTTTTTATGTCTTGACTGAAATTGTTTCTTGGTTAAAAACTCATCTCTTTGGATAGAAACTTGATTTTCTTACTGAACATGAACACAATGAAAATGTATCCCTTAAAGTTTAAAATTCAACTGTTTTTTAAAACTTGCCTTTTTGGGTGGAAAACTCAACTATTTTGTAGATATTTTTCTTTTTTCTTTGTTCGTTCTAGAGCTTTGCGCTCGATAATATATGCATATATACATCTACAACTGTAATTTTGTAGTTGTGAATTATCTTTTGTTAAAGCTCCTTTGTTGAGGATTCAAATATTTTGTTTAAAATTTGTATTTTTTGTTTGCATTCGACTACTTGGTTAAATGT
>NC_046663.1:65964699-65976641 GCF_010883055.1 Belonocnema kinseyi | reverse complement strand
CCTACAAATATAAATTTTAAACTGAATGCCCAAATTCTCAAACAAAAAAGATTAATCTTTAACCAAAAAGAGTTGCATTAAAAAAAAAGAATTCTCAATGAATACGTATTGGTGGATATCTTAAAACAAAAAGAAAAGATTTTCAACAAAATATTAAAATTTTTAACCAGAGTTGAATTTTCGAACCTGCATGTAAATTTTCAACAAAGTAGTTGACATTTTAACCTGCGAATATGAATTTTAGATAGAAAATGTAATATTTGATATTTCAGCGAATGCAGATGGTGCCAAGAGATGCTTTGTAAAATAAGGAAACGAATTTTCAATCATAAAGATTAATTTTCTGTAAGAAATTCGAATTCAAACCAAAAGCAGCAAAGTTAATGTTTTACACAGACGATTAATTTATTTCCGAAAAAAAAGGAATTTAAAAAAAATAGTAAATTTTTTAACCAAAGAGATTAATTTTTAACTAAAATTATGAATTTTTCAACTAGAAAGACGAATTTTAAACAAATAAAGAATTGCCAGTTAGGAAATAAAAAAATTTGTCCCGCTTCTTAAACTTTTAAGTCAAGACTATTTTTCTGTAAAACAGTTATTACACCTTGACCCTCCATCTACCACCATCAACCAAATTTTTTACAACACCTTCGCCCCACATGATAATTTTTCAAATAGTTATTTGCTGAAAGTGTTATTTTGAATACAATATTTCATTAATTTCAATGTAATTTGAAATATAATAATTATTATTTTAATTTTAAACAAAATATTTATGTTTTTCATAAACTTTAATGTGATAAGTCCAGGGGAAAGTGGGAGACTTAACTAAGCCCGATAATCGAAAATTGGCAGAAATTTGCCTTACAAAGAAGTCTACTGATTTGCTATAAATCGGAATAATAAAACAGTTATTACTAAAAATGTTATGACATTGATCGCATGAACTGATGTTGGGGAGACTTAACCAAAATTTTCAGGAAAGAGTTTACCGATTGGCAACGAGCAAAATTGTGATGTAAAAATGCAAAGTTCATTATTTAAAGAATATGATTATCATTAACGTGAGCTACAAAATCATAGGAAATGCTATTCATCAATATTAGATGTAAATTAATCTTTAATAAAACAAAAAATCTCATTTGGAATAAAATAGTTCATTTTCTACCTAAAAATAAAGAATTCGTTGAAATCCTATTATAAAAGATTAATTACAGTTTCAGATACAGAACTCAGCCCTTGTTGTCTTGTATTATTTTATAATAATATTTTGCGACACTCATTAAATATGTATAACATAGAAAAGATAGGCTGTTCATTTTTTCTTTTTCATAAAAAGATAAATAGGCGCGCGCCGTGGCGCGCGCAAGACTACTAGTACTTATATAAAACGCACAAAAAAAAATAAAATTCAGAACTGTTATTGAATTTTTTGTCCCTGTCCGATGACAAATCACAAATTCCCCGAAAAACGGCCCATGAGTCACACATACTTACACCTCATAATCAAAAATGTTATAAAAGTGCGAGAACAATCTTAAACAACATAAAGATGGTACAGAACTCCAAATTATTTACTTGACATTTGAAAATTTATCTCTTTTATAGCTTTCCCCGAAAACTTCCCTTCCACGTGAATTTAAGTAGCGAAACTTACATATGCTTATATAAAACGCATCAAGAATACTCGAATTCATTGCTGTATGAGCGTGACACGAAGCGTCAGTGGATTACACAGCAGTAGAAAACAGTCACGATTGCTCGTTCTTTGATAGCTACACGCATGTGACACGAGGCATCCGTGAGTTAGATAGTAATGAAACGTTACACGTGTTTTCTTGAAGTTAATTATCCCACCGGAGCTGCCTTGATCTACGCTTGCTTGGATTTTAGTTCAAGCATGCGCAAGTATTTTTGGATCACTGTTGGGAATAATAATCGAATCAAAATTCGAATTCGATAATACGAATCAACGCTTCTCCTTTACCACCACCTTGCCACCCGTAACGCCGCAATACAGACTGGGCAAGCTGAAAAAGAGTAAAGACTGTCGAAAAAGTGTGCGTTCGTGCTTGTGCAGGTTTTTTAAAGTTGTGTTTTTATCGTTGTTGAAAATACAGAGTGTAATACGGTAGCCACTAACACTTTTGTATTCAATAATAGTTCCCCAAGATTACTCTTTTTTAATAGGTCAAAAAAGGCTCCTGATTACGAATATCTTGGGTAGGTTTTCGGAATATGGGTCAACTTTTGTTTAAACAGTTTTTAAAAACAATTTCATTATTTATTGACAAAAAAATGTATAAAATCAGTTTTAACATGACTAAGAAAAAATAAAACTTTTTTGCGTTTTGTACTTCTTTCGTATGAGAGACCGTTTGCAATGTACAGCATTATAAACGAATTATTTTTTAACAAAATTGCCAAATTTTCCTATTGTTAACACAGAATCTATAATTCAGAAAAATTTTAAACTTGCTCAATGTCTATATCAAGAGTATATCTCTTAAAAGGAAAAAGAAATATTCCGATCGAATAAACACTTCTTTTCTTAAATTGTTGTTAAAATTTGTTATTTTTAAGAGGAAACCGTTTAGTCTCTTCATTTATTAATAAACAAACATCCAGATCAACCAGTGTCATAATGTTGCTTCAAATTGTTGCAAAAGCTTTCTCTAGCATTATTAACATAACTTTTAGGGCATAATTTATTTTGATAAATTGTTCATAACAATTAATATTAACAATGACCATTAATTACCAGAATTGACTTCAATTTTTTTTATTAATCCTTGACACATGATTAAACTTTTCACTCTCTTGATATTTTCTCGTAAGAGGAATTATTATTTATGTATGGCCTTATAAACAATGTATTTTCTATGAATACACCCTCCCCTGAAAAACACAATTTTCAAGCCTTTTGTGTATAATTTTCGATATATGACCCTTATTGTTTATAACTATTGTTATTCACGAAAACGCTCGATGAAGATAATGGATTTTTTCTTAATTATTTTATCAATCTATAAAACAAAATAAAATTTTTCACTTCTGAAATATTTTTTTGTACGACTAGCCATTATTTATTTATGGCCTGATAAACAATGTATTTTTCATAAACATACCCTTCCCTAAAAGCCACAAATTTCAAGTTATTAGCGATCAACTTTTTGTATATCCTTAACCCTAACATAAAGAATGTAACTATCTTGTATATCTTTTTTGATATCTGATTCTTATTGTTTATAACTATTGTCGCGAGAGTGAAAAGTTTTATTTTTTGCCGTAGATAAATAAAAAAATAAAGAATAAATTTTTTTTTACTTGAGCGTTTTTATTAGTAACAGCAGTTATAAACAATAAGAATCAGATATCGAAAATGCTACCCAAGGTAATTATATTCTTTATGGTAAAATTACGGATATAAAAAAGGTAATCGCTAATAAATTGAAATTTGTGGGTTTTAGCGTAGCGTATGTTTAGAAAGAATACATTTTTATAAGGCCATAAATAAATAATGGCTGGTTGTACGAAAAAATATCACGAATTTGAAAAGTATTCTTTTGTGCCATAAATTAATTTTTACAATTAAGAAAAAACGATTCTATTAACTAGGCGTTTTTGTTGAGAACAATAGTTATAAACAATAAGTGACAAATATTGAAAGTGCTTACCAAGATAATAAAATTCTTTACGGTGAAATTAGGCATATAAAATAGGTAATCGCTAATAACTTAAAAATTGTGGCTTTTAGGGGAGGGTATGTTTATAAAAACTACATTGTTTACAAGGCCATCAATAAATAATGGCTGGTCGAACGAAAAAATATCACGAAAGTGAAAAGTTTTATTTTGTGCCATAGATTAATAAAAAATGAAAGAAAATTAGTTTTATAAATCGAGCTTCTTTGTTAATAACAATAGTTACAAACAATGAAGGTCAGATATCGAAAATGCTACCCACGATAATTAAATTCTTTATGATAAAATTAAGGATATAAAAAAAGGTGATCGCTAAAAATTTGAAAATTGTAGCGTTTAGGGGAGAGCGTGCTTATAAAAAATCCATTGTTTATAAGGTCATAAATAAGAAATTTCTCGACGTAAGAGAAAATTTCAAGAAAGTTGAAGGTTTAAATTTGTGTGAGGTGTTAGTAAAAAAAATTAAAGTCAATTCTGGTAATTGAGGGTCATTATTTATATCAATTGTTATAAACAATTTAGCAAAAGAAATTATGAACAACAAATCATGTTAATAATGCTAGATAAAGCTTTTGCAACAATTTAAAGCAACATTATGATACTGGTTCACCTGGATGATGGTTTATTAATAAATGAAGATACTAAACTATCCTTGGCATAGACAGTGTACAAGTTCTAAATTTTTCCTAATTATAAATTCTGAGTTGAAAGTGTGCAAATATGGCTATTATGTTAAATAATAATTTGTTTATAACCCTGTACATTGCAAACGGTTTCTCATACGAAAAAAGTACAAGACGCAAAAAAGTTTTCTTTTTCTCAGCCAAATTAAAAATGATTCCATACATTTTTTTGTCAATAAATAATGAAATTGTTTTAAAAAACTGCTTAAACAATAATTGAACCGGATTTCGAAAACCTACCCAAGATATTCGTAAATCAGGGACCTTTTTTTGACCTTTTAAAAAAGAGAAATCTCGCGGACCTTATTAATGCATACATATGTTTTAGTGGAGACTGGATTAGTGAGTATTTTTAAAATTTTCGGGAGGCGCACAGTGGTCCAAAATCTCAAAAAGTTGGCCATAATTATAAATTATTGTTATTTCGCGGTAAATTTCCCTATTCGGGGGTTTTTTAGGTCGCTGATCATGAATATTTTATTAGTGGCTGATGATAGTGCAAGATATTTTTTTCCGAACTAAGACAAAAAACGTCTTGCATCATTTACTATAAAACAATTTTAATCGCTGAGATATTCTGTTAAATAACGTGTAGAACCTGCCTGATTTTCAGTAAATTCTATCTTATTTTTGATAATTTATATATTATTGTTTTTGGATTGAAAATTAATTTAGTTGCAAAATCCATTATTACTTGAAAAAGATTTTTTTATAAAAAAATTCACGTATTTTGTTGGAAATTTGTGTTTTTTGTGAGAAATATAAAACTTATTCCTTTAAAATTCATCTTTTTGATTGAGAATTATTCAACTATTTTGTTGTAAGTTCCTTTTGAGTTGGTCTAAAACTAATTTCTCGCCGACCATTGGGTGATAATTAAAGTGCCATACATCTTAATAGCATGTATCTGTTGCTGGAGGTTTTCAAAATTGTGTTTGAAATAAATAAAGATTGAGTAATTGGCAAAATTGTCGGCATATATGTATACCCGATACTTCCATAAAACTGAAAAAATCGAAAATTGTGATCTGTTTGTTATGAAAGACAAAGATCTGAGTGAAAATTGAAGGATTGTGCCGTTAATCACTATAGTGAATCAACTGTCATGATTCATTCAATCACACATTTCCTAAACAATATATTATTTAAAAGCATACCTGTATTAAACATTGGAAGCCTATATATTTCATGCAGCATTCAATATGAACATTAACATTGAGTATTATTCCTGTGAGGCCGGGAATTTTTGATGAAATTTCATTGCTGATATAAAATGCTGTAGCAATTCATTGAGATTTTGAGGGTAATATTACATTTTGCAATTCAAGAGCGAACTGCTCGCAGTTAAAAAATTGATTAAAAACACGTAGGATGAAAACATAAAAAGATATTTTTTATTTTAATCCTGACTAAAATAGTTTTTTTTACCAAAAATTTTTCAAATTCTAATGCAATTTTTTTGAAATTTGTATGAAAAATTTCACGAATTTTCAATGTGTTTCAAACACAATAAAAAAAACAATTTTCAACAAAAGTCTCCACCATAACAGATCAATTTAAATCAAACAGATGCGGCAAGTCACGATCCGCTAGATAAAGATGTCGCAGTTGTGACATTCCGCAGATGTGACATGCGGCGGGTGTGACTTGCCGCAGTGAGACTTGCTGCATGTGACATGATATCGACATGTCCAAATGACGAGGTGCCATCTCGGGTGGCGAAACATTGAAGCTTAAGAATCCCATATAAATAGTATTGGGAGCACCAACGCCCTCTGAAGTAGGGAACCTTTTTATTGGTTCTGCCGAGATGGAACCTTGTCATTTGAACACGTCGTTTATCATAACTATTCATAGCAAAAAATAATATCTTATTGATTTTCGTAGATAGACGTATGACTTACATTAAAGTTGAAAAAATTATCTAATTTTTGCGACCAGCAGTTCGCTCTTATATTCTAAAATTAATGCCTAACCTCAAAATCTCAAAACGTTGTTATCGCATTTTATACCAGCAATGGACTTTGATAACAAATATTATAACAAATTCCATGCCTCAAAGGAACATTGCCTAATTTTAGTATTTACATTAATAAAAAATAATAACTCAAACATTAACTTGTAATTAAAAATATATGAATGTTATACTAACCTCACTCCGAAGCAGAAAAGTACCATTACGAATTAGTTGAAATTTATTAAAATAGATGAATTTGATAATACACATTTGAACTTTCAAACAGACAGATGGATTTTTAACCAAGAAGATTAATTTTACATAAAAAAGACGATGTTGAAAACAAATAATTATGTCTATAATTGAAGCTTCATCTGTTGCGGTTTAAAAATAACTTTTTTGATTCAAATCTAAAATATTTTCTTTAAAATTCGATTTTTTTTCTAAATTAATTTCTATAATGCTAAAATCGACCCATATTACTTTTGGTTGAAAAATTATATTTTTTAGTTAAAAGTCATATATTTGTTTGAAACTTTATAGATTTGGTAGAAAATTCGTAATTTTGGATTTTCGTTGAAAATTAATATTTTTCATTTTTTTAATTAAAAAATTCCTTTTTAGTTTGCAAAAACCGATTTCTTCAAAATAAATTAATTTCAATTCTACTGTTTTTGATTGAAAATTGATATTTTAAATTGAAAATTGATATTTTGAATTGAAAATTGATCTTTTTTACTCAAGATTTCAATTTTTTAATTTCTCTGTTTTGGTAGAAAATGAATCCTTTTGTTTTAAAATCTGTAATTTTTCGTTACACATTAAACTATTTGCAAAAAAATTCATCGGTTTTGACACAGTCTTTGGATATTCAGAATTTTTTTATAAGTTCGTCACTTTTGGTAGAAAAATAAACTTCTGAATTGAAATTTCATCATTTTTTCTAGGATTCTATTATTTTGTTCAAAATTCTTTTTTTTTAAATTAATTTATTTATGAGAAAAATCGATCATACCATTTTTTATGAAGAAATGATATTTAAATAAAATTTATCTTTTTTTTTAAGCCGCCTTTTGATAACAGATCATTTTTGCGATTGCAATGGTTTATTCAGTGTTTCTCAGGTTATGTCAAAGATACATAGGAATACCACCACATTGGCATCCAAGCCTCAGAAAAAATATGTTTGTTGTTGGCTTGTGTAATAATTTTTTCAATTATAATTCCTTCCGAAAGTCATTCTTAATAGCTATGCCTTAGCTATACTTATACTCTGTATCGGCTATACAGTATGCCTTGTGTAGGAAGAATGAAGGCGCGTCCGCTCAGCTTCGCCACTAATGAAAAATGAAAAAAGCCACATTTCTGAGTTTTTTTTGTAAATGTTATGCTAAAAAAATGTGTTGCGCTTTAAACTTCTGAGAAAAAGGTAGCGGTGCTACCACGACGCCCCACAATGTGACGACTTAGAAAATTAATTGGAGTTCAAAATGATCCAGAGCCTACAATTTTCGTCCGATTCCATCTATTTTTTTATACTTAAAGCTAATTAAGTTCTGAAGATGTCTGTCGAGGGCGATTTTGCCAAAAAGGCTCTGTTTGTTTATTATTCAAGTCGCAAAATGCAAAAAAAACATAATTTTTCATATTTGAGCTGCCTGCTCTGTAGCATTAATGGATTTTACCTCAAAAAGGTGAAAAACTGATAGATTTGCAAACGATTAACAAATCCTAATAACTTGGATGAAGTTCAATTATTTGTTTAATAACTCCTTCATAGTTAGTCAAAAATTAAATTATGTAAGATGAAATTGGATTATGCCAATATATATATATATCGGAAATATCTCGTTGGTGAGTAAGAAGCAGCTATAAGAAAGTGTCTAAAAAAATGGATATAATTTCACGGCTGTAAAAAGTAGCAATAGAATATTGACTGTAAGAAGTGGACAACGGTGCTTGGGCCGTAAGAAATGGGAACAGAAAAACTTGGCTGTAAGAAGTGGTCTAACGTCGCGTGTGTCAGTGGCTAACTAGCTATTAGGAGTTTTTCGGTAAACTGAATTTTCACTGAATTCGGCAGGGCATCCAGGCCGTCAAGAGAATAAAAGAAAGTTCATGGCAACATTTTAAACGATTGCTTTGCGATGAAATCTAAGAGAAAATTGAAAAGAGATCACAAAACATTTTTTATTGTTTCCTAAAATTTTTTTAAAGTGTGTACAATATTTTTTAGACTTTTTCAATTTTTCTATATTAGCTAATTTTAGAAAAATGAAGGAACATAATTCTTTTGAAGCCTTCTTGTGAAATTTTGTTGCACGTTCTTTTAAAAGTTTATGTTGGTTTAAATAATGTACTTTCAAATTTGAGTAAGTTTGAGAGACGTTCTGAAATTTTAAACGATTAAAAAATAATTTAAACTTGCAAATATTTTTAAAGAATTTTGTAAGGTTTGACGAAATTTAAAAAATATTTTCAGGAATTTAAGATGAGTCAAACAGTTAAGAAATATTCAGAAATTTGAAAATATTAGAAAATTTGCCGATTTTTCCAACAACAAAAAAACTGCGTGCATTTTTTACTTTTCTTATTTCTATTCTTTAAGTGTTTTTTTATCTTCTTTATGTTCAGTCAAAAAATCAGATCCTGGAAAAAGATAAAAGAAATATCTATTTCTCCAGTTGGTAGAAAAGCTTAAAGCCAAATCTGTAGTCCGTTTATTAAAATTTTTAAAAGGTTTTGGTAAAATTTAGAAGGCAAAAGTCAGTCATAGTCTTTTAATAAATAATGGATATATTTCTATAATTTCATTCGTGAAATCTACACTGATAAAAATTTATATTGGAAACATCCACTAAATGTATTGGAAGTTTATTTCCAAAACGTAAAGTAACGCTGCAATACACAATGTTGTAATTTCCAAATTCTGGCATTGGTATGCTACCTTACACTTCTTCGAATTTTATAATACAAGTCTAGTAGCTGGATATCTCGACGCCTGTTGAAGAAACAAATTAGTACAACAAATAGTAAGTTCGCTACCTGGGTTCACCGGCTCGCGCACCAGATAGTGTAGCACATATTCTATGAGAACTTTTTAAGAATTTAAATTGTACCAATTGCCAAATAACTACCATTAGTGAATCGACGATCCGGGTGAATCTAGTCGCTGACTAGGTAGCTAGCACGTATTCTACAAGATTTTTTTTTTTAATTTAGATTGTTCCAACAGCAAAAATTACTAGAAATTGTGAGCTGACGATCCGGTGCACCAGGTTGAGCACCAGGTAGTATAATACGTATGCCACGATTCGGATGCGTTAGGTCGCGCCCCAGGTAGCTTAGTACGTATTCTACGAGAACTTTTTCAAAATTTCGATTGTTTCAACAGCTAAAATTACTAGAAATTGCGAGTCGATGATCCGGATGCACCAGATCGAGCACCAGGTTGTATAATACGGATTCTACGAGAATTTTTTTAAAAATTAAAATTTTGTCAATAATGTAAACAATTCCGAATGGCGAGTCGGCAACCTAGCTGGACCAGTTCGCTCCTCAGGTAGTTTAGCAGGTATTCTACGAGAACTTTTTCAAAATTTAGATTATTCCAACAGCCAAAATTACTAAAAAGTAGATTCGACCTGGTGCGCGACTTGGTGCACCCACTTCGTTGACTAACGATTTGAATTTTTTTTCATTATTTACAAACTTAAATTTTTTTTAATTCTCGTAGAATACGTATTGTACTACCTGGTGCTCGATCTGATGTACCCGGATCGATGACTCACAATTTTGAGTAATTTTGGCTGTTGGTACAATCTAAATTCTGAAAAAATTCTCGTCGAATACGTGCTAAACTACTTGGGGCGCGACTAGGTGCACCCGAGTCATCGACTGCCCATTGGAACTTTTTTATTATTTAGAAAATATAAATTTTGAAAATGTTCTCGTCGAATACGTATTAACCTACGTGTTGCTCGACCTAGTGCACCCGGATCGTCGACTCACAATTTTTAGTTACTTTAGCTGTTAAAACAATTAAAATTTTGAAAAAGTTCTCGTTGAATACGTGCCAAGATACCTGGGGTGCGACCTGGTGCACACGGGTTGTCAGCTAACCATTTGGAACTGTTTTCATTATTCACCAAATTTCAATTTTTTTAAGGATCTCGTAAAATACATATTAAACTACCTGATTCTCGACCCGGTGCACCCGGATCGTCGGCTCACAATTTTTAGTAATTTTGTCTGTTTGAACAATCTTAATTTTGAAAACATTCTGGTAGGAAACTTTTTAAACTACCTTGTATTCGACCTGGAGCACCCGGATCGTCGACTCACAATTTTTAGTAATTTAAGCTGTAGAAACAATCTAAATTTTGAGAAAGTTCTCGTAGAATACGTATCAAACTGGCTGGTGCTCGACCTGGTGCACCCGGATCGTTAAGTCACCATTTTAAGTAATTTTGGCTGTTGGTAATTTCCTTGTGCACAATTTTCATCTTACAAACGCTCTAATACATGTGTTGGAATGCTGAACGATGACTTCACGATTTAGAACACTTACAATACATGTATTGCAATTTCGTCATTCCAATACCATGGTTGCAATTTTCTTCGACCATTTTTTTTTAATCTAGTCTAATCGATTGAAGTCTCAGTATTTTTGAGACTTCTAAATGACTAAATTTTAATTCATTTTTTTAAACAATTGATTACAATTTTTTTTTTTTGACTGAAATTTGATCTGCTTGACTATTTTAAACCATCATCAACTCAGGTAACAATGAATTTAAACCTACATAATTATTCATCATATTTGTTCTGACAAAAATTACTAAGCTTTAATATAATTATTTAGGTTAAGAACCTTTAAAAAAGGTGCGCATCTGTACCGAAACGTAAGGAAGTTTAAAAGGAGTTTTTCTATTAAATAAATATCTGAGTATAGAAGAACATGTTTTTTTGACTCATAATTTATTTTTATTTACGATTGGACCGTAAGACATAAATAGTTTGAAATCTACGATTTGAAAACAATAAAATCTGGTAGATGTGTGGTAGAACTCCAAACATTTTAAACAGTTTATTTCCTAAGGCCAAAGATGGTAAAAAAGATGTAAATTTAAAAAAATTACCAACTATTTGAAAGAATATTCTTAATAAAAGTCAATGTGTATCATATTTAAATAATATTTTGGAAATTTTATAAAATTATAAATATTTGTCATCTTTTAAATTAAGTTATAAACAACAGTTATTATTCCAAATTTCACGGTGTTTATTTGTACCACCCCATTGGGCACACAATTTGGTGACGCCTTTACGACACCTTCACGATAACTTTACGACATCCTATGTTCATGTCGTTAAAGTGTCTTTACGATATCGTAAATGAGTCTTATGATCTGACGGTGTCTTTACGATATTGCAGAGACCGAAACAACATGGAGATAGGATGCCATAATTTTGTCGTAAAGATGTCGTAACGATGTCGTAAAGACGTCGCCAAATCTTGTGCCCAATGGGATGTTTGACCCCAGGGCAGAATAAATTTTAAAATATTCTAAAACTATGTTAATTAGTTATTAA
>NC_046663.1:65963142-65964689 GCF_010883055.1 Belonocnema kinseyi | reverse complement strand
TCGCCCGCAATGTGACACAGTCAATAACATATCTTTTTGACATTCCCCTCATCGCCGTTACGTCACATTTTGTGTATTATGTTTCAAAACATGAAAGACGTTTCCCAAACAAAAAAGTGGTTTTAACATGAAGTATCATCTTAAATAAATAAGACCATTTTTTTAACACAAAAGGATTTTCAATATTTATGTAGTCATAAAAATATGGAAGTTACCTTACGTAAGTACTACTTGCAATTCACTAATTTAAAACAATTTGTCACTACCATAAAAACTCAAATTGTTCTCAACATTTTAAAAATTCATTCAAAATGTAAAAAAAACCTTATAATTTTCTAAATTTTCGCAAGCATTTAAAAAAAATTTGTTCATGTTCTTGATTTTTCGAGATTCGCTTCAAGCTCCTAAAGTTTATTATCGACAGCTTTAAAAATTTGCATTTCTAACGTTTAAATTATTTTTGAATTTCTTAAAGTTCACTTAATTTTTCCTGAATTTACTTGACTTTTTGTATTTAAAAAAATGTGATAATCTTACGGATTAAAAATTTCGCTCTAAAATCTTTAACACTCTTTGCGAAAAATGGTAGGAAATCGTTTGATATTTCTAAAAAACTTTCGCAATTTCCTTTTAAAATTGGTTATTCAAAATAAAACATCGTTTGAAATTTGAACACGAATATTAAAAAAATTCTTTTTTCTAATCACGTCCTTTTCCTGATTGTTGTTTAATTCTGAAAAATTAAAAAAGATGCCTTTGAAATAATTCAGGGTCTTCTTTGATAATTTAAAAAATCTTTTGTCATGTGTTAAAATGTTCTTAAATAATCTATTGAAATTAGTTTTTTGAAATAAAAAATTGTTTTAATTAGTCCTAGGAACCTAAATTTCTTTAATTTTCGTCAAACCTTACAAACTTCTCCAAAAATCTTTACAAGTTTTAATTATTTTCTAATCGTGTAAAATTTCTGAGCGTCTCTTAAACTTACTCAAATTTGAAAGAAAATTATTTAAGCGAACATAAAGTTAAAAAAAAGTGCAACAATATTGCACAAGAAGGCTTTAAAAGAATTATGTTCCTTAATTTTTCTAAAGTTATCTCATATGGTAAAATTGCAAAAGTCTAAAAAATATTTTACACACTTTTAAAAAATTTTAGGAAACAATGAAAAATGTTGTATGATCTATTTTTAATTTTCTCTTAGAATTCATCGCAAAGCAATCGTTTAAAACGTTGCCATGAACTTTCTTTTATTCTCTTGATGGCTTGGACGCCTTGTAAAATTCAGTGGAAATTTAGTTTACCGAAAAACTCATAGTAGCTAGTTAGCAGAGCTGCCAGATCGTGGACGGAAATTACCCCCACCATACCTACCGTTTGGGAGCCGCAAAACAGAAAGTGCATGATTACCACTGTGAGTTCGTATGTAAGCCGAAAATGCACGCTTCGACCTCGGAGTTCTGCTGTACGATGATTGCCGATCTGAAGGCTTCGGAAGACTTCGGTGGTCTTCTATTTATATCTTGCTCCCCATTTGAAAGAAATTG
>NC_046663.1:65958740-65963042 GCF_010883055.1 Belonocnema kinseyi | reverse complement strand
ATGGAAATCTTGTTGTAGTAAAAAAGTGTGATGAGATCCACATTTTATTGCTGGTGCTTTTTACATCTTCGATGAGTTGTTCAAAAGTTCATGTGTAAATATATAAAACGTCATATATGTCGTCGAGCAATTCATCGACAAAAAGTTCTAAGTTTATTTTTAATTTGCGGTGTTTTGAGATCCAAGTATTGCAATTTTTCATGTTATTTATAATTTTAGCGACTTCTTCGTTCCTGTCTTGTAGAGGGTGCTCACTTCTCATAGACGTAAGTATTGTTTTTACAAGATTTATTGATCAGGCTGCAGTTGCTCTTAATATTTCAATTGAGATGTAAATATTTGTTATTGCTATTTGATTTTTGTCACTTGTAATGTTCATTACATATTTTTAAAATTCTGTTATTTGTTTAATTTTTATTATTATTCTTTATTTTTAATATTTAAGTATATAAACATAAGCTACTTTAATATAAAAAATCAGATTTTTTTTTAATTTTCGTAGTGGAAAATTACGTTTGAGTAAGTTTCCAGTAATATGGTTTTAATTTCAACAATTTCTTGTATGTTTCAATATGATATTAATTTATAGTTTTCTCTGATTATCTTAATGTGGTTTAAAGGTCCATAGGAAAATCCTGTCGTATTTTCGAATTTGGTTTTTATAAAGTAGTCGTGTATATCTTGAGTTTTAATACTGAAAAGAGTTGTTACTAGAGATAGCAGGAGAAAGGAATTTTCTCTGTTCGCTCTGCTTCTCGGTGACTGGATCCTAGAAAAAAAGCGTAAATATAGAGGAGAGTATTCGAATATGAGATATTTTCGTAATATGAGAAAACGGGGTATCAGCTAAACTAAAAGGCCCACTCTGTTGGTTCTATCACTAACCTGCAATCCTTGAAGGAAGATGAATTTCGTGGTATAGTCCATTTTTCATTGGGCTTCAAAATGTTATAGGCGAACTTTTTATGAAATCGATGGTAGTCGAGTTCTTGGGAGGGAATTCTTTACACTCTATTTATTATTAATTAAATATGTATTTAGCAGTAAAGTTTGTCTGGGGTGATGGGGATTGAATAACTAAGTAGGAAAATATCGATTGTGTTAAAGTTTTTCATTGTACAGGTCAGGCATAGCAAGTGCATAGTTGCACGGTGTGGTTCTTATAATATGAGATACCTGTGATTTTTACAATACTGTGGCTGCGCGGGGGAAATTGGTTAAAAAAAGTGTTTGTGACTACTGCAAAAACTAAATATATCTAAATAGCAGTAAATTTATACTTCAGAAACATAGAATAAAGTTTTTCATTAAAAATAATACTTTATTTTGCATTTTATTCGCTATTTCCTCGGGTATCTCATATTATGAGAATAGTTTGACGAGTTTGGAAAAATCACTTTTTTATATTTTTTTTATTTTGAGCATAAAAAAATTTTTAATAAAATTTTTTATTTGAGCCTCTTATGACAAACTAAATTTCCTTTAAAATGACCTATATTACTTTAAAATTCAGTACTTAGAATTCCGACCATCACGCCAGAGTTGGTATCTCATATTTGGATACTCTCCTTTATAACTTCTTTAAATCTTATATGTGGCACTAAGGAGGACCACTATCCGTGGTCGAAACGTTGGCCAATCTAATAATTGAAGAAATGCATGTTTTATAATTAAGTATTTTCATAAGAGGCTAATGCCAATGAAAAATGCCTTCGAACACTTTTTATAATATTGTTCTTGCATTGAAAATAAATTTAGTTGAAAATTCTATTGTTTATTCAAAACAGATTTTTTTCTAATATAAAATTAGTCTCTATGATTGAGAATTCATCTTTTTTGTTAAAACTTTTACTATTTGGTGTCAAATTCGCCTGCTTTGGTTAAAATTTTTAATAATCTGTACAAAATTTCATTTGTTTGATTGATTATTAATTTTTATAAACTAAAAACTGAGTTATTCTGTTATGAAAAACAAATATCTGAATTAAAATGGCAGTATTGTACCATTGATCACTATAGTGAATCAACTGGCATAATTCATTCAATCCCACATTTCTTAAACTATATATTATTTAAAAGCATATTAAACATTGGAAGCATATATATTTTATGCAGCTATTTTGTGGTGTTATAAAATTGCATTTCTGATATAAAATGCGGTAGCAACTTATTGAGATTTTGTGGTCAATATTACATTTTACAATTGACGAGCACATAAAACATAAAAAGCCATTTTTATTTCAATCATGATTAAAATAGTTTCTGTTTTTTTACCAAAAATTTCACAAATTTGAATTAAGTTTTTGTGAAATTTTGAAAAGTTTAACTAATTGTCAATGTATTTCAAACACGAGGTATTTTTTTCTTATTAAGAAAACTGAGGAAAAGCTGAACTTTCATACAGTTTTTGTAGAAAATTTTCGTAACTTTTCATAGTAAAAAATAAAATTTGATAGATTTTTGTAGATATACGGATGATTTACGATAAAGTGGAAAAAACTCATCAAATTCTACGACCAGCAGTTCGCTCTTGCATTCTAAAGTGAATTCCTAACGTCAAAATCTCAAAAAGTTGCCATCGCATTTTACACCAGGAATGGACTTTGATAACAAAAATTATAACAAATGCCATGCTTCAAAGGAATATTACATCATGTTAATGTTTATATTAATAAAAAATAAAAACTGAAACATTAACTTATAATTAAAAATATATTAATGTTCTACTAACCTCACCCCAAAGCAGAAAAGACCTGTTCAAGCACGAACGCACACTTTTTCGACAGTCTTCACTCTTTTGTTAGCTTGCTTAGCCTGTGTTGCAGCGGTCTGAAAATACGCATAATTATCTTTTCTCATGGTTAATTGGTCACGGCATTCAACTATATATTTTGTCGCTAGACTTGCCAATCTTGATGTCGTGAGTTGATCAGTTGGTGGTTGGGGGGGAGGGGGAGTACGATTTTCAATTGAGTTATTTCCGTTTGAACTTCTGGTAATACTCTGCTTGAATAAGCTTTCGTTTGTATCTTGATTTTGTATATTAATATTTTTTATTAAATCTAATTCTTCTTCGCCGCTTTATAAATCAGAAAATAATCCTAAATCATTATTTACACAATTCTTTTGTTCATCTCGTTCTTTTTTCTTAATTCAGTTTATTTTTTATTTTAGTAATAGTATGCTCCGGATAGCATTCAGATTTCGAATATTAATCAGATTTAGTTTGGTTATAGTTATTATTTTTCTTTTAAGATTTATTTATCTTTTTTTTTCTAATTTTGGTTTTCTCTTTTTTTCAACAAGTTCTTGAATCTTTCGAGGCTCTTCTCGTCTTCTTTCTTCTTGACTGAAATTTTAATTTCTCGTGTGGGAAGGGAGGGGAATAATTTATATTCGATTTGACTATTAAATTATTTTTTATTCACCTCATTTTTCTTTTTTGATAGTCCCCTAATTTGCACAGCTTTCCATTTTTCATTTTCAGGCTCAATACTGCTAAAACATTATGAACAGTAAAAAAAAAATCCGTCCACTGCGTGGGTGGATTCTTAACACACCTTTTGTCTTTAATTTTTTTTTCATCGTGTGTGTTTTGTTTCAAAAGATTACATTTTTAATGTGTCCAATGCTATTTTTATGATTAAAACCAAAAACAGAACTATCAAAAAATTATTCATGACAAGTAAATAATTTTTACATTCTCATCAGAGAAGGTATTAGACTTGTGTAAAATGTGACCCCCTCCCCCCACCCCCTAAGTTTTGTCAAATGCCCAAGTTTTGAGATTCCTTGAATCCGAAAAGTAGGTTTTTACGAATGTATCTCTCAGTCTGTCTGTATGTCTGTCTGTCTGTGAGCACGATAACTTTTGAAAAAATCATTCTATTAGATTGGCTTCTGGTACACTCTTTTAGTGTCCTAAACTGAATTTCAAGTTTGTTAGCCAGTTATTTTTTATATAAAATTCAAAAAGTGAGCGCATTTTGATTATTTTTTAGACCACTTGCTTCAAAATTTTTCTGTATGGATGTCTAGAGAAGTTAAAAAGTTGAACAATTTATCCTGGTGACTTTTCTCATGAAACCCAAAATTACCAGAGGTAAAGTATTGATAAAATACGAAAAAACACATGAAAATGAACCTTTCAAGCAAAATAACGGACGATATGAAAAAGGCATTTACGAATGTGCCTGTCTGTATGTCTGTATGTTTGTCTGCCTGTAAGCACAATAACTTTTGGAAAAATTAATCTACATATTAGAGTGGACTTTGGTACACTCTTTTCGTGTCGAAAACTGA
>NC_046663.1:65956866-65958640 GCF_010883055.1 Belonocnema kinseyi | reverse complement strand
ATGTCTGTATGTTTGTCTGCCTGTAAGCACAATAACTTTTGGAAAAATTAATCTACATATTAGAGTGGACTTTGGTACACTCTTTTCGTGTCGAAAACTGAATCTGAAGTCCGTTAGTCAGTAATTTTGGATAGCAATTCAAAAAGTGAGTGCATTTTGAAATTTTTTGAGACCACTTTTTTCAAGATGAAAAAATTCTTTGTAAATTTATTTGTACTACTTGAGAAGATAAACATTTTCTTCTAATGACTTTTTTCGAAAGAAAAAAAAGCTCAACCGAATTATAGGACTCACACAGTTAAAAAAAAGGGAAATTTTAAGCTGAATAATGCACGATATAAAAAAAGTTAAGAAAAACGCGTTACTTTTTAAAGGCCCTATAAGATTATCATAACAAATTTTTTAATTTTGTCTAAAAATTGGAAATTCTAATGTATGTTGAAAATTGGGCAAAGAAAAAAGATCTAAAAATGTGTTATTAATTACTATTTGATAAGAAGCCTAGTTTTTGTTCAATTTGGAAAACACAGCGTTAAAAATGGAAAACATTTGATTTTATATGAAAGCCACAAGCTACGATACTCATGTTCGATGAGATTAAAAATTAGTGCAAAATAAGTAACAAATATTAAAGTATTTATGAAAAATAAAATGTGTACATTATTTTGCAATATCTGAATAAGCAATACCAGACCGAGTTGCAGAAATAAACATAAGAGAATTCACAATCACCAGATAAGAGTTGTCGATTTGCTGGCTTTTTATTTTTAAAGGCCTGCACGCAAATTCGGGGAGACACAAAGACCGAGCGTTTAGTGCTAGGCAAATAGATTATTGAGCGTGAAGCGCAAGAACCAACAGTCAGGCGACCCAGGGGCGCTTAAACTTGCGAGCCGTGCGATCATCGCGCGATTAGAATCTACCCGGAAAGCGGGCAGATTTTTAGTAGTTATTATAACAACATTATCATACAACTTATAATAACAAATGAAGATAACAAATAATTAGTCATTGGCCATTTTAATTTCGCAATAAAAATTATTTTTCTCTTCTGATCGAAAAACTCGAGAGCGCGTCATTGATGATGTCAGAATTATAAAAGCTTATGTTACGTATTACTCCTGTTTATAATATTTGCATTTATAATATGGTAAAATATAACTAGAAATGTAATAGGTCTTTAAAATTTGCAACTCATCTCATAGTCATTTGGTTTCAGCACCGAAAAAAATATGTAACTATATTAGTTCAATAATACCTTGAACTAGTACGCTTCACATAAATTAGAACTCAGTAGGTAAAACAGTCGAATTGGATCTCTTTATTTAATTTGTAATTTTCTCGGTTTGAGTATAGAACCGACGCTATAGCAATACAAAATTAAATCGACTAAGTAAGTATTGAAATGGAGCAGTTCTTCATGTAAAACTCACATATTTCATAAGTTGAATATCAGCTGTTATAAAGCATCGAAACAGTTACTGTTCCATTTTTGTATCAGGCACGTAACGAAATTTGAATCACAGTGCGTCGATATAGATATACTCGCTATGCTTCGCTCCGTTCGACTCTGCTGGTTTTGAATGACGACGAACAGCGAGGATCCAACGAATCTGTAACGTTTAAATTTAAGAGCACCCGAGATTTGATATTTAAATAAATATTCTTTAATTATTCCCAGAACATATTGTCCGGCGCCTCAACTCAGCACAATGCTTATGCGAAGCTCCTTAGTTACAGATTCGTTGGATCCTCGCTGTTCGTCGATATTCGA
>NC_046663.1:65932540-65956766 GCF_010883055.1 Belonocnema kinseyi | reverse complement strand
AGAACTCCGAGGTCGAATCGTGCATTTTCGGCTTACATACGAACTCACAGTGGTAATCATGCACTTTCTGTTTTGCGACTCCCAAACGGTAGGTATGGTGGGTGTAATTTCCATCCACGATCTGGCAGCTCTGCTAGTTAGCCACTGAAAGCGAATCGGTCAGTCGGACGATGTCGGGTTCGTCCTCATTCATTTTCGGCTTTGAACAAGGCTTATATTTGCAGCGTATAACAGAGCCGATTCACCGACACGCGACGTTTATCCACTTCTTACTGCCAAGTTTTTCTGTTCCCATTTTTTACGGCCCAAGCACCGTTGTCCACTTTTTACAGCCAATATTCTATTGCTACTATTTACAGCCGTGAAATTATATCCATTTTTTAGGCACTTTTCTATAGCTTCTTCTTACTCACCAACGAGACATTTCCACTTTTTATTGTCAGCCACTCATTTGAGCTGCCTGTTCTGTAGCATTCATTGATTTTACATCAAAAAGGTAAAAAACTTAAGATTTACAATCGATTAACAAATCCTAATAACTTAAATTAAGTGCGTGCAATCTATTCAATTGTTATAAACAAATTTATGAACAAAATCGATTATTGCTCTACATTGAAGCCTGGAAGTTCTTTTCGTCACGTTTTCCTCGCGAAATTGAGTAAAATTAATATTTTGTTGTAACCAAAC
Organism: Belonocnema kinseyi; assembly: GCF_010883055.1. Taxonomy (NCBI): domain Eukaryota; kingdom Metazoa; phylum Arthropoda; class Insecta; order Hymenoptera; family Cynipidae; genus Belonocnema; species Belonocnema kinseyi. Next base: position 65,956,079 of record NC_046663.1, on the reverse strand, counting down.
ACTAAAGTATAATTTTTTTAATTGTTATAAACAAATTTGATAAATAAGCGCCTGTGTATATATAATTCGTTTTTTTTGCACAATCATGAGGATTGCCTTTAAAAATTAAAATTTAATGACAGAAATGGAGAATCAAAATATTTAGCATTCTTATAAACAATACTGATTAACAAATGCATTAAACAGTCAGTCTTTGATCGGAAAAATGTTTTTTTTTGTATAATTGTTCATTTTATCCCTAAATTGATATTCTTATGGAGGAAACTGACGTTTGACAATATTTTTCACTTTTATTAACAATACTGATCAACTGAAAATCAAAAGGCACAAGCGATTTTCAGTTGTTTCGTTTTTTACTTGTTCTGGTTTTTACATTTGTTTTGTCACTCAACGTTCAATTCTTACGCAGTTTTTTTGGAAGGACATTGAAAAGTTCACCCATTGGATTTTTGTGTCTTTCCGACTTTCATTGTTTACGATCCTTGAGTCGTAGGAGTTTCATTTTTTGTGATATAATCAATATTTTATCAAGAAAGAGATTCTTCATATTTGAAAGCGTCTATTGAATGCATCTCTTAAGCAGAGTTGCCAACAAAAATGAAAAATATTGTCAAGCGTCAGTTGCCTCCATCAGAATATCAATTTAGGAATAAAATGAACTATTATGCGCGAACTTCATCTAAGTTTTTAGGATTTGTTAATCGATTGCAAATCTATCGGATTTTCACCTTTTTGAGGTAAAATCAATTAATGCTACAGAACAGGCAGCTCGCATATGAAAAATTATGTTTTTTTGGCATTTTGCAACTTGAATAACAAACACAGCCTTTTTAGCAAAATCGCTCTCGACAGACCTCTTCAGTACTTATTTACATTTAATTTATAAAAAAATAGAATCGGAAGAAAATTGTAGACTCTGGATCATTTTGAACCCCAATTTTCTAATTCGTCGCTTTGTGGGCCGTCGTGGTAGCACCGCTACCCTTTTCTCAGAAGTTTAAAGAGCAACACATTTTTTTAGCATAACATTTTCAAAAAAAGCTCAGAAATGTGGCTTTTTTCATTTTTCATTGGTGGGGGCGCTGAGCGGACGAGCCTACATTTTTCCTACACAAGGCATACTATATAGCCGATACGGAGTATAAGTATAGCTAAGACATAGGTATTAAGAATGACTGCCGGAAGGAATTATAATTTAAATACTTATTACCCAAGCCCACAACAACAAATTTTTTCCTGGGTCTTTGATGCCAATATGGTATTCCCATTTATGTTTGACATAACCTCAGAAACACTCAATGAACCACTGAAACCGTATAAATAAAATCTTTCCAGCTTAAAAGCCTCTAGTTTGAAATTGTTTAGTTTCATCAGCTTTACACTGTTTAATTTTTTTAGCTTCTTATTTGAAATTGTGAAGTAATACAAAATATTTTTTAAATTTCCATGTAAGCTTATAACCTTTTAAAAATTATTTATTAGCCTTTCTTAATTTCGATGTCAAATCCAGGAATGACTGGAGAGTGGAATTAATTAAGTAGCGAGAAGCAACATCCCTATGAAGCTTATTGCTATTCGGTTAGATGTGTCATATCCAGATGTACATTAATCATGCATATAATGCTCTTATGAGTAATAATTAAGTTAAGTATCCATCTACGTATGTTATTTATTTCTGACTAGATTCTTGAGACGCATAACTCTCGTAATAATGTAGACGTTCTGCGTACAATAAAGGACTGTACCATAAACATAAATAATCAAAAGATTTCTTCCAGCAAAAGAAGTATTGCATGTGAGTTAAAATTCTAGAGTCAACTTCAACCTATTTCATTATACCACTAAGAATAAGAAATCGCACTCTTCTTACGCTATAGCTGTAAATTCATAATCATATGCAGAATTTCTGGAAGTGTTTTGTAAGCTCGACGCGTTGAGAATTTAATTAAATTTGTAGAATCAACACAAAATTTTCATATTTTTTGCATTCAGCAGTTTTATTATGCTTATTAATTTTTGTTTTGTAAGAGGTATATGGTATCTCAATTATGCATTTTATTTTTAATAATTTAACAGAGTTATGCAATTTTTTAAAATTGATTGAAAATTAATTTTTTTAATTTAAGCTGTAATTCATGGAAAGTCTGTGGCTCATACATACATGAAAATCTTCTTCACTTTATTACTAAATTTAGGAAATGAATATTTTCCGTTGCTTCTCTTCCATTTTCATAATATGCTTTTAGTAAGCAAAAGGTTAGTGTACGTTTTCTATTTTCACTTAATATCTAAGATTCAACTGCCAAACACAAAAATAGCTTAAGTGCAAAATGCATCTCATCTAAGACTTCTGAAGATTTTTTTTTTGAACTTTATTTAATTATTTTTTTTCTATATACACCTAAGAGGAATTGAATACAAAGTTCGGGGGAAAATATCAAAAATTATACCTACTTCAGAATATGGAAAAAATGTATAGTGAATTTAGTAATTGACAATTTGTCTTCTTATATAATCGCTCTTATTTTGAAAGGTTCCAATAAAAATAAAAAACAGTGATCATTAAACGAAACTACATAAATATTGTTAAAATTTTGAAAAATATTCTCCAATTCTGCAATCTTATATTCTGAATTTTGTTATTTTGCATTGAAAATTTGTAGCATAAAATTCGTCAAGGATTACGAATATTTCTAATTTACATAAAAGCCATCGTTCTAAATATAAGGAATGTAACATTTATAAAGTGCTTACGTGGTCCGAAAAAATCCAGCTACTTGTAACAAAATAGTCATTTAAATACCCCTTGACCCTTCCCGTGGAATTCGTGCTGAAAGAAATCCAGTTATTCGTACTGAAAATTTGGTAAAACTAGCCTTCGTATGAAATATTTTACTATTTTAATTCGATTTAACCTGTAGTTCTAATAAATTTCATTTTTATTTTCATAGAGATAATCAATTTGTAAATCATTGTTAGCAAAACAAAAAGCCTTACCACAGTATTGCATTGTCGGCTATCCTATGATAAATATAATTTAACATTTAAGTTTCTAAATTTCTAAGTATTTTCATTTTCTGCATATGAATATACTATAAAACATTATGATAATGCTATCCAAAATAAAAAAAGTTTCTCTAAAATCGCAGATTTTAAAATTTTACCCAAAAAATTTAAAACATCTCGATATCGTGTTTCGCGTGAACATAAGTTGCATTTGAAAAAAATGTGAAAAGAATTTTTGAGGTTATTCTCACATGGCCCTGATGACTGAAGAGTTGGGTCTCACTTATTAGTAATAATTATTAACTTGCTTTATTTTTATGTTCAATTATTTTGTTAAATATTATGAATTTAGGTTATTCATATTATCCTCATGACTTAAAATATTGTATTATGATACAAATGAATATAGTATGCAACTATTTTTTTAAAAATATTAATGAAACAGTAGTATACATTACGAGGGAGAAAAAATATAATCTCTATCATTTTTATTTTATTGGCTTAATTCATTATAGTTTAATTTTTATTCAATAATTAAATGTAACATTACTTTAATATATTTACTTTCCAACAGTATCAATAATAGTGGAATTCAATTTCCTGCTCTTCTAAAAAAGAATTCATGACTTGCTGACACTTTAAGGATATATGTATAAATACCCTGGATACTTTGGATTAAAATGAAGCACAAAACAAGAAGATAAAGGTAATTTTCAGTTACTTATTCTGTGTGTTTACTTACTCTTATAATTAAAATATATTCCATCTAATATTTCCTTAGTCATTTGTATAATTCTTTATCTTAGGAAAAAGGCTCTAATAAACCTATGTGAAATTTCCTTAAAAAACTCCAACCTCTTGGACTTGCACGTGGCTAAGAATAAAGGTCCGTTATTGCCTCGAGTTTTTGCTGCTATCAAGGAAAAGGGTTAGCGACTCTGCCTTATTTTTTTAGGTACATTGGCTCAAGTGTTCATTTCTTAGCCCACAAAATTCTCTATACAATTGGGTACATAAATGGTGCAAGAAAGTTTTCGTCTTTAAGAAATATTTGTTCAAATACTTTGTGTTCATTTTTCCTTGAGCTTGAATGAGTTTATTTTTTTAAATAATTTTTTAAACATAAAATCGAATAGAAGAAATAGACTGTATTGCTCCACTTCTGAACTGTTAAAGCGATTCTATCATTTACAGTTGTTACTGAAATTTACTGAAATTCTATATGAAATTTAATTCACCTTTGGAAAAACCTGTGCAAACATCGGAATCAATATCAATTGTTCTTATTTACAAAAATATGCCCGCCTCGCGGGCATATGCGCGCTCCGATATTTATTCTTTGCATTTGGAATGCCTGAATAAAACTTTTTCAGAAAGATCTCTTTCAGATGGCAGTATTTTTATGCGTCTTCATATTTTGAATTGGCTATTCAATTAAGGATAGTCAAAGATTAAGTTTCTCAAAGCTCTGTAGGCTTTTAGGTACACATTCTCATCGTGACACTCGCGCTGCGCGCTCGAGTTTCGAGAGACATTTGTAAACAGGTTTTATTCAATCTTTGTTTTCCTCGTAACTTTTGTCGTTTTTCCACAATTTTTTTATTATTTGTTTTTATTAGCAATTTTATTTTTCACGAATAAAACAAAAAGTACGCGTCCTATCAAGAAGTAATTTCTAACGAAACAGTAGATCTTTTTTGGGGTAACAACTTTTGTAAATTCATCTTTTTTCGTATCCGACATAGTTTGAGCACAAAATGGAATTTTGTATAATTTTTTGTGTAATCAAAATTTGAATATTTAATTTTTCATTAAAATTAAAAAATGTGTTATGATATTATTGTAGGGAGTTCGAAAAGCAATATTTTTCTTTTCTTTACTTTTTTCATATTGTGCGCTGTTTGCCTTCAAATGTCGTTTTTCGGTTGATTCGAAAAATCTTTCATGCTATAACTCTGGTGATTTTCTTTTTATGGAAAAAAGTCATTAGGATAAATTCTTTGTCCTTTTCAATACTATAAATACCCGTAAATAGAATTTTCAAATTGAGGAAAAAGTGGTCTCAAATATTTTCAAAATGCCAAAGATAAATTCGATCCGTTTATTTTTTCGAGAGTTATTGTGTTTAAGGACGGACGGACAGACAGACAGACGTCATCGTAAAAACTTGGTTTTCGTATTCCAGGGGTCTCGATACGTGGAGATCCGTCGAAAAACTGTGGTGTCAAATTTCGGACAATTCTAATACTTCCTCAATCATAAATGATGAGAATATAAAAAAGCTTTAAAAGTCAGAAATGCTAAAAAATATATTTTATTTCTCGACTTTTAAATAGTTGAAGCGATATCCTCGTTTACGACTATTATTGAAATGATTTCAAAATATCTGTGCAAAAATCTGGATTCAAATTAATTAGCCTTCCCACTAAAAACATCCCCAAGAATCAGAAACGCTAAGTAATCGATTTTCAAGTACAATTATTAAACTAATATTTAAGAAGTTTCAAAAATTTCAAAACCCTTTAAACTTTTTGAAATTTTAAATAAAAGTCTTCGAAATCTTCTGGAATCTCATGAAATCCTTTACATTTTTCTGAAGCCCCATAAAATTCCTTTTATTTTATTTTTATTAAATCCCCAGAAATTCAATGCAATTCCTTAAAATCTGTTATTAATATTCCGAATATCCCTAAAAAGTAATTGAAAGCAAGTTGAAAGTTAAAAGCGGATTTCATTTTGAATACGAGGTATGTTCAAAAAATAAGGTGACTTTATGGTTTTCTCAAAAAATATTCATTTATTCCTCAATATTTATGTTGTCCCCTTTAAAGTAATCCCCCTCAGATATAATACACTTGTGCCAACGCTTTTTCCAATCGTCGAAGCACTTCTAATGATCATTTTGTGGTATAGCCTTGAGTTCTTTCAGCGATGCAGTTTTTATAACCTCAATCGTTGAAAATCGATGTCCTTTCATGGGTCTCTTCATTTTTGGGAAAAGAAGAAAGTCACTGGGGGCCAAATCCGGTGAATATGGAGGCTGAGGCATGACTGTGGTGCTGTTTTTGGTCAGAAAATCTTTTACAAGCAACGATGAATGAGCAGGTGCATTATCGTGATGCAAAAGCCACGAATTGTTTTTCCAAAGTTCCGGACGTTTTTTGCCTATCGCCTCTCGCAAACGGCGCATAACTTGAAGGTAATGAAGGATATGTCAACATCTTCAGCAACTTCTCTGATGGTAATTCGGCGATTTTTCAACACCATTTCTTCACTGGTTGAACGTTTACATCTGTTGTTGACGTACTGGGACGTCCAGGGCGAGGTTCGTCTTCAACATCCTCTCGGCGTTCTTGGAACAGCTTGTACCACTTATAGACATTTTTCTTACTCAGAGTAGACTCACCGTATGCAACTGTCAACATTTCAAAAGTTTTAGATCACTGGATTCCATTTTTCACACAAAATTTAATGCAAACTCTTTGCTCAATTTTTTTCGAAAGAAGAAAATCACCGAGCACACCAAATCCTTCTAACCTTTTATGCCTCTGCCAGAAAAACAACACAACCTATATAGTCAAAACTGTGAACATATGATCGTGACGAGTGTACCAACACAACAAAACAAAAAATTTAAAACTTGAATGTACGTAGCCCGTGAAAATTTAAAAGTCACCTTACTTTTTGAACACACGTCGTATATCAATTTAATAGATGGCAGAATTTCGAGTCATTCCGGGGCCAATCAGTTTTTAGCAACTAGTGTCGGTGCCAGAATTTCCAAATTTTCATTATACCCCCCCTCCAAGTAGATAACAAAATTATTTTAAAAAATATATAATAATAAAAGCTTAAAGTTCTCTTCCACTTCAAAAATAAAAATAGATACAACTTTAATATCATAGCATCCAAAATTTTGAAATTCGAGGCTTTGAAATCAATCAAAATAAAGAGATTATCAAAAGCGACCTCAAAAGTTTTGCAATTTCCATGGTAACGGTAACGTTGCATCAGCTTGCTTCTTACGATTCATGAATATCAACGCTAGGTCGTTAGCAATAATCGATTCAAAATTGCAAGTTTTTTTTCTTGTTATTAAACAATTGATATTTACTTTTCTTTATAGAAAATGAGCCTAACCATACAAATTCTTTGAAACTTCTAAAGATTTTCAACTATTATGGTAGCTGACGAAAAGGATTAAGAAATGCAGAATCATTATTTTTATTTTACGTACAACTCTTTATTAAGGGATTCCTTTATTTGAAGATAAAGATCAAGATGAGAAGTTTCAAGTCCCTGCATGGAAAAAAATTATAGTTCAAGTAATTGTAAAGGAGTTTAAAAGATTTCAGAAGAACTCCAAAAAGCACAGCAATTTTCAAGAGATTTTAGAGACTTTAAAATACTTTTTATGAGTCAAAGAGTTTTTAATGATTTTAAAGGATTTTGTGCCATTTCAATGTATATAATACGGTTTAAAAAGTGAGTAAAATAATTTAAAATTTTAGAAAGAAAAGAGTTTAAGGATTTTTCTGTAATTTAACAATATTTTTAAGTATTTAAATAGACTGTCAGGAATTTCAAGGGATTTAACTGGAGTTACTTGCTTTTGAAATTTTTTGAATTCATAAATAAATTCAGTTAAAATGATAGTTCCAATTTATTTCATATTGCTGTGACCGTAAGACAGAGATAATCATTTTTCTTCAATTCATTATATGCATTGTCGGCCGAAGATTGGTCTGATTTGGTGTTCCAAATCTTTACATCATGCAAGTATTCAGCAACATTCTGGTCATCATGGGTTATTTATCTTACATCTGTCCGAAGTATGGAGTTACCACAAGAAAACAAATTGGAAACTGGATACATACCAGTAGAAGATTTATTATTCTAAAGAAACAACGTACTTTTTTAATTATAGGTGAAGAATTGATGCCTGAATACCAGCACATATCCAGCAACATTTAAACAAGTAGAATGAAAAGAGCACGCAGTGATGTCGAAACGTCCTCGAAGTTTAGATTGTCTATAAATAAATTGAGTTAAGATGATAGCTCCAATTTGTTCATTTTTCTGTGACTGTAAGACAGAAAGAATAATTTTTTTACAATTTATTATGTACATTTTCGGTCGAAGATTGGTCTGATTTGGTGTTCCAAATCTTTACATCTTCCAATAGTAAGCCGACCATCCGTTTGAACCTGATTGCGTAATAGGTAGCATACCACGTATTCTAAAAAAACTTTTTTAAAATTGAAATTATTCCAACATCCGAAATAGCTTATAAAAATAAGCCGATGATCCATGCGGACTGGATCGCACAGCAGGTAGCTTAGAACGTATTTATCAAAAACATTTTGAAAATTCAAATTGTTTAAACAGACAAAATAACTACCAAATGGTGTACATTTCAGGAATAAATACCAAATCACTACGTGAATGACGTTTTGAACGACCTGGTTTTCGACCCGGTGCACTCTGATCGTCAAAACAAAATTTTTAGTCATTTTCGCCGTTGGAACAATTTCAATTTTGAAAAAGTTTTCGTAAAATACGTGCTTAACTACTTGGTGCGCGACCCGGGGCACCGGGCACGTCGACTCATCATTGATAGTTATTTTTACAACTCAATTTAAACTTTAAAATAGTTCTGGTAGAATACGTAGTAAACTATCTGATGCGCGACACGGTGCACCCGGGTTATCGTTTCACCATTTGGAGTAGTTTTCGTGATTCACAAAATTGAAATTTTTAAACAGTTCTCGTAGAATACGTATTATATAACCTGGTGCTCGTTTCGGCATAAACGGATCGCCGAAACATATTTTTTAGTTATTTTTAATATTGGAACAATTTAAATTGTGAAAAAGTTCTTGTAGAATATGTGCTCAACTAACCAGTGCGTGAGCCGGTGCTCCCGGGTTATCGCCTCACCATTTAGAATTGTTTTCGTTATTCACAAAACTTAAATTTTGAAAAAGTTTTTGTAGAATATGTGCTGAACTACCTGGTTCTCGATTTGGTACCCCGGGGTCGTCGACTCACCATTTGGCGTTGTTCGCGTTATTCACGAAGGTTAAATTTTTTGAAAGTTCTCCTCGAATACGTATTGTACTACCTGGTGCTTGATCCGGTATACCCGGATCGTCGACACACCATTTTTATTCATTTTGGCTGTTGGAATAATTTAAATTTTAAAAAAGTTCTCTATGAATACGTGCTAAATAAGATGTTGCGTGACCTGGTGCACCCGGGTCGTCGACACACAATTTTTATGTTATTTTGGCTATTGGAAGATTTTAAATTTTGAAAAAGTTCTCGTAGAATATGTACGAAGCTAACTGGTGCGCGACTCAGTGTACCCGGATCGTCGACTCACCATTGGTAGTTATTTTGGCTGTTAGCACAGTTTAAATGTTCTAAATGTTCTCGTAGATGACGTCTCGAACGACGTGATGAACGGTCCAATGCACCCGGGTAGTGAACTTGCCATGTAGAGACATGTCGGCTATTGGCAAACCAGAGATTTTAATTTTTAGCTAGAGCTAATTTTCTTTAACACTTGGATGTTTTTTGATTATTCATTCATTTGTGTTTAGGGTCTCCTAAGCATGAGACACGCACAAGAGCAAGGCTTGCGCTATGCTACCATTGAGCCGTGACCCATGCATTATTGATTGGACGATGTTGCTTTTCGAAAATTTCGTAAAGTTCAATAAAAGAAACTATTTTTCCACAAATCCTTTCTAAAAAGTGGGAAAAATGTATCAAATTGTGATCACCTTCGAAAATTTTGCCAAAGTTGAATTAAAACCAAGTCACGATCTACCGTGGACGAAGCATGGGAGAGAGAACATTAGCCATGTTTGACCCATTGTCCATAACCATAGGACGACCTTGCGAGGACCGCAGGTAAACATTGATCGCTAATGCCATTCTTAACCCATGGTTCATCCATTCAAACTTTTCCACGCGGGTAAATATTCTTTATTTAATTGGATGCAAATGTATTTGTAGAATATATGTGTAATTATCTGTATCTTCGAAGTTATTATTATCCCTATTTTGAAGTCCTAAATTTCATTTAAAGACGAAAAAGCTTTTTAAATAATGATTTTTTTACCAGGTAAGTTGATCCCTTCAGGACGTAGCACACGCAAATTCAATTCCTACTCTGGGTGGTATTTACAAACAACAGTGCAATTTTTATTTAAAATAACAGCGTCTATGCCCTAATTCGGAAATATATGTACACATGAATAATCTATTATGACCAATGAAAACTATGCTTGCCTTTACAATGTATTTCTTTATGCCAATCGTATTATTGCCTGAATTAAATAGGATTTTTTGTTTGTAAAATAAAAATAATATTTGACTAAAAAAACATTTACCATTCTATGGAGAGTTGTGGAGCATTTTGTTGAGCTTCATAATCTTACACTAGATTATCATGTACACATGCCAGCGCGCGCTTACTTTTGTATTAATTTTTATCATTTCCCTATTTTTGAATAACTATTTATTTATGAAAATGTGTTACCACTCAAAGTTTTGCTAAATTAGAATCTGAAATATCGTGTTTAATGAATCCATGTAACGTAGAATTTACTATCACTATTTAGTAATGATAAAGAGCGAGATATCATTCGAAGATTTTATTAAACGATATGTTAATTTAATATTGTGAAAAAAAATGTTGTGAAATATATTTGTAAAAAATCATAAAAGATTAATCCCTACAATATAAACAATCACATTTAGATGCATTGCGAAACAGTTAAAACATATCTCCATATAATTAAAAAAATTTAATTGAAATACTCATTTCACGGCCAGCTTTGTAAATCAGTGCATCAAAAAACATCATGGAATCATTAAAACAACATTTTTTAAATAATATTCCGATCCTATATGTAGTTAACGTGATAAAAATAAGTAAACATATTTTTTAATTAAAAGACTTGCAAAATTCAGAAAAACAACAGTTTCTTACAATACATCGCTAAATAATTCAAATATATTCACACATAATTCTGAAAATTGTATTCAGATACATGCCTGTATTTTTTCGCGGTCATCTCAGCGATATATTAAGTTCCACTTTTCCATGCCTCACGGAAGTTAATTGATGAAATTTAAACATCAATAAATTAAAGCTTGGAATCTCCTATTCACAACAGGGACCCGATCGACACTATCGTCTTGTTACGCTTTCAACAAGACAAAAATAGGTATCTTTTGTTTCCTTTCCTTTACGCTTTGATAGATTGGCATACAATTAGAAAAGAAATATGTATAACATTATAATTTTACCCGTCTGTCCTTAAAGGTTTATTTAGATGCCCAATGATACGAATTAACTGTTTTTTACAATTAAAGATAATTAATAAATTTCATTACGAATTCAGTATTTTGAATAACGTACCCTAAATCGATTGAATATAGCTACGCTTTTGCATTACCGAAACATAATTGAATTCATGAAAGTATTTTGTTTCCTTTTGGTCAAGTCCAAGAGCATAATAGAGTATTTACTTGTTGTTGAATCATTATTAAAAATTTAGACGCATGCATGTGAAAATGTCAGGAAGGTTAGCATGGTTCGTGCAACTTTGCATGGGAATGCATAGGAGTTTTTCAATATGCTAAAGGTATAGGGGATTTATGAATGCATGAAAAGGTAATATTTTTCTAGTGTAAAATGCATTTTCGAAATTATTTTTTATCTTCTTAAAAGCTGACTTCACAGTTTCATGAAATTAAATCAACTATCTAAAATTTAAGGTCATATAATGCCCGATACTGACCAAATCGATCTCGTACTGCAACGTCAAAATTTGGATTTTTTTCCGTGAAACTGAAAGGTCGTCAATCGACAAAAGAATGGAACATGGCTGAAAAAATACGTTCTATACGTAAAAATATGACTACCCTAACATTCATTACTTCTTTTCACATTTAAAATATTTTGTCCAAAAATTCGTGTGCATTATCATGTAAACATCTACCAACTATGCTCACCTTTTTAAAATGTCCACTCATAATATCACGACCATGACGTTATACTGAAATAGCCATAATTGTACTAAAAAGGTATAAAACATGAATAAACATTGATTTGCAGATTATAGCCAATATTAACTGACATAATTGGTTATGCGCATAGTGGCGCAGTGATCAGTTTGCTAGTCATATCGCTCTTCAACTTTTCATAAATTTGATATATTAAAAGTTTATCTCTTTGCATTAAAACGATTGTACAAATGAATTATATAGGCCTGTTAATAGTGCAGTTTACGCGATATGAATTTTTTTTTCCTTTCCTTGGAAATCGGTCTCTCAAAATTGCACGTAGCTTATATAAACTCAACCAGACGATACGCATGGATTAGGAAATAACTAGGCACAACGTATTGAAAAAGATACGATTCTTAATACTGAGTAATGTTAAGAACTTTCTCATCATTTTGTAATCTAAACTCAATCACTATAACCACCTAAATTGCTAGTAATACTGTGCAATTCTAGGTCTGTTGATGCATAGTTGTGCTGGTGTCAGCGATAGAGGGGGAAAAGTGTGTGTAGACGAATCACCTCTTTGATATTTATAAGGACGTGTGTCGTGTAACGCTCCAGAAGGAAAATCATAGCAAAACAGCAAAAAATCTGCAAACGCTGCACTGGCAAAATCATAAACGATTATAGTTCATGTGCTCGTTGTGGTATTTTTTACCATCCAGACTGTGTAAGTCAGGGCCGTGACCTGCCAGGGTTTCTTTACCAAATGCTGCGAACTGCGATCAAAATTACCTACAACTTTATCTAAAGATGTTTGGGATGAAATGTTGACAAAAAGGGTTACGGATTGTCTTCAGAAAAATAACAGCACCCTCAAGGATAATCTTATTGAAGAAGTTATTACCATTCTGCAGGAGATAGCAAAACGATAAAAGAGAAATTAGGAACCAAATAGAACAGAACGTAACTTCAGCCGTCTCCACTGTCAAGAATGAACTCGAAAGTGTGGATTTACCGATTATAAAAATATGGAGAAAGTCTCTAAGTTGAATGCAAGAGTGGGTCAGATTGAGTCTATCACAAATAAGTTGTTCGAATGGAAGATGTCACGAGAAATGGAGGCGGCACAATTCCAGACTTATAATGAAGGTAACAATATTCTTTCTCAATCTCTTATCGAAATAAGTGATAGGCAACTAAGGAGTACAAAAAGTTTTGTTTTTATCCTAAGTGAAAACAGAGTGCATGGGAGTAAACAAATTCCAACTCAACCTGAAACTGATGAAAACATCGAAAATAGAACTGGTTCGATGCTAAAATCAAAAGTCATAGAGTTCCTCAAAGTTGCATTCAATGATATTGAATCTCAAACAGTTTTAAAATGACACAGAGTGGGTACGTTTGCGCAGGATGCCATCAGGCCGAGACCGATAAGAATCTCACTGGAATCCGAGGAGACTGCACTCAGATACATCAAAACATGCGCAATCATGCGAAATAGTCAATTTTCACTATCACTAGCAGGTATCCAGATTCAGTCAAGTAAGTGCAAGTAAATGTGAGGAAGTGTCAAGTAGGGTATCAGTGAGAGAGTATTATCAAAATACTAGAGGTTTCAACACAAAAATCGATAACGTAAAGGAATTCTCTGATCTCTATTATTATGAGGTATTCGCAATTACTGAGTCATGGTTAAAATCTCATGTCGATTCTACTGAATTATTCGATGTCCATAGATTTAATTGCTATAGGCACGATAAGGAAAATGGTATGGGGGGGGGGGGGTGCCTTAGTTGCAGTAAAACACAATCTTACTTGTGATCAAATCAATCTGGCTCCAGTCCACTCTAAAGCTCCTTGAGTAAGCATTGCACATGTCAAAATGTTGAAAGTTCCCTCTACATTTGTATGCATATCTCTATACATCCCTCCTGTCATAAAAATGGAGGAACTAAATAATTTTTTTTTAACCTTAGAAGACTCTCCTGATCTGTATAAGAATCCTTCAATCATAACTTGGGACTTTAATGTAAATCATTTTTAGAGCATACGGAAGGTAAACTGACTGACAAAAAGGCATCACTCCTAGACTCATTAATCTCGCAGTATGATTTAACATATCTCGGAGATAAAAGAAAAGAAATTAAATACATCCGTTTTACGAAGTTAAAAGGTAACAAAGGTTAAAAAGAATTGACCCTGATCGACTGTATGACCACAAACAACAACACCACCCACATTTTTATGAAATTGAATTTATAATGGTAACAATGAACCCATAATTGCTAAGGAATTAAACAATTAGCACTCAAATTTCAGTTAATAGGACTTACCAGGGGTGCTCTCGAGATTAGCTGGATTTTTTAGTCTAAATTGAAGACGAGTATTACTAGCGAGATAGGCATTTTATAAGCCACCGAATACGACTTTTCGTCTCAAGCAGTCACAACAAAATGTCAGCCCATCGTTCGAGCTACGTCCTGGTAGGTCCCATCGTCAACTCGGGCTTACAACGAGAATGAATAATTCAAATTAATGATTTGTCTAGCAGCATGGCAAACTTAGAACAATTGACCGCAAAAAAGAATAAAATTTAAATTCGAATAATTGAGGACTACAATATAAGTTAAAATTAAAAGTAGTAGTAATTCCTCTTATGGTTGGTCGTTGATCCGTATAATTTCCTTTAGTGAGCCCGCCAAAACAGCTGGTGCCTCACGTGACTTCACCCAGAGAGCGGGATAAGTCAAGAACTCCTAGAAAAGGCGAATTGTCGTGCAAGGTTAGTGTCTGGATCTATACGGCAGGTTACTACCTAAACAAACATGGGATTCTGGTGCCAGATAAAAGTTCTTAAACTAATTCCTATAACCCAGTCATAATCGCTCAGAGCTTTCAAACCAGTTTTGACAATGATTAGATTTTTCCCGTTGCTGATTCTAGAGTGACCGGTCGAGAGAAGAATTGACGCATCAAATTTCACCGCGTCACAGAAGATAGAATCAGTGCGCATTCAGGACGTGACATCTATAGAGGATACACTCCAAAGCAGATAAAAACGTCTTATCCCGCAGATTTGGTCTTCCGAACTGTCAGAGAGGAACAAAATATCTGCAAGGAACATGTTTACTGTCTAGGTTGTACTCTATTCATTTGAAGTAATTCCATGGACGAAGAATGAGCTCAAATCCCTTGCTATCACGACACGAAAGATTATGCACATGAACAAAAGCATGCATCGTATGTTGTCTGTTCCACGACTCTACATCTCACACTGTCCAGGTGGTCGCGGAATATTGAATCTTCAATATCTTCACAACAGGATTATTCTTGGTACAGCACATAGAGTCGCAAATAGGAGAGACCCTCTTTTTAAAATGGTCAGGAAGCACGAAGATGTTGGCAAAGGAGCGTTTCTATACAAAGCAGCGCAGGAGCCTGCTGAATAGGCTGGTCCAAAAATGCATTAGGAATTTTGTTTCGAATTTTTATGCGAAACGCCTAGAAATTTGTTGTCAGAATTCTCAATATTAGATAAATTGAGTTCGAAATTCACCATTTCTCTTCACAATTAGTCACAAAATGCGAATAAAATATCACTTTCCAAACATCACCCCCATAAGTCTGCTTTATAGGGTCTCAAAAAACACTCATAAGTGAAAAAATTGGTTTTTCCAGTTTTAGGCGCTAATTATAATTTTTTTGCGGTTTGTTTAACGCAGATTGTTACTTAAAGTGAAAAATCATTTAATTTAATTCAGGAAAAATAATTGTTTAAAGAAATTATTATTGTTTATAGCTATCTTCTTCTAGATTAATACTACATAGGTGTGGTTTTTTCTTGAAATTTTTAACTTTTTATCACTTTATCAATTAGAGTGAAGTGATAATTAATTCAAGTTAACAAAATAACTGTTTAAACAATTTATTATTATTGCTAAAAATATTCTCTTTGCTTAATGATAGAAAGTTGCCATTTTTTCTGAAATTTTTAACTGTTTGCCCACTTTTCACTTGAAGTGAGTTAATATTTAATTTAATTTAACAAAAATAATTATTTAATCGAATTATTATTGTTTATGGTTATCTTATCTTAGATTAGTGCTAAAAAGTTGCGGTTTTTTCTAAGCTCTTAAGCTTTTTGTCCACTTTTCACTTAGTGAGGTAATATTTAATGCGAGTTAACAAACATGTTTATTTAAACAATCTATTATTGTTTATAACCATTTTCTCTCAGATAAGTGCTAGAAAGTTGTCGTTTGTCTGAAATGTTTAACTTTGCTTTACCTTTTTAGCTGTGAACAAATAATAAATAAAAATTAGAGAGAATCATATTTTAAACAACCTCTTTCTTCTTTGGGAATATATTTTTCTGAAATCGAATGGATATTTGAAATATGCTTTAAATTTTCTACATAGATCATATAGAATACAACTTTTCCTTGAAGTAATGACTGAGAGACTTGAGTGAGGTGCGCTTATCTCCATAGATTCAGTAATGCAGCAATTTTGTCCGAAAACTTTTTTCTGTACCTTGTGCATGTTATACCTGGGTAATGGGTGTATACCTGAGTTCAGGAAACATAGTCTTGCTTTGTAAAGAATTTTCACAATCTATCAAGATTTTGAGTCAGTTTTCCTTTCTGACTTGGACTGCAAACATCTATTTATCATAAATACATCTTTTGAATTTTTCTCATAAGTTCATATTTGTTAATTTACTGATGAATTTATCATACATAAATTTTTAATTTTAAAAACAAAACAAAACTTATCCCTCCGTTTATATTTTCCTTAAATTGAATGATATGGAGAAACATTTTTGACATAATCCATTTGTTGACTTTCACATAAGTTCAAATCGAACCATCGTACAAAACTCAATTTTATTACAAGTAACCGAACAATTTTTTAAAATTAAGTCATTATTGTTTTAGCTTTAAAATTCGTTTCATTAAAACTTAACGTAAAATTAGAAAATCACTGAATATTAAAAAAATTACAATATAACTGATTGTAATTTAACAATGAAAAGACCAAAATTATTTTATATTCAATTTTTAATCAACTAGATAATGAGCCTTTTAATTGTTTATTAGAAACATGATTCTTTCATTTTAAGTCATTTTGTGCAGTTGTGTTACACAAATTGAATTTTTTCGAGAATATGTGAAAATACTCAAAAAAATAAATGAATTTAAACTTTTTTAGTACTTTTTCCTCTATTTTAATTTGTAAAAAATTTCTTAAATAGTATTTCAGGTCTCATAGGCGGGGATTGGTTAAATTAGATTGTTCTTTATTTAAAATAAATTTTTTTTTTTAATATCAACCACACATCGGTGTAAGTTATGCGGATATGGTAACAAGACGCACGTATTCCTATAGATTTTGGAGCGCTTAATTCAAATTCGGTATTAAAAATCACCCATCACGTCATGGTTGAGCCATAACCTCAAAAAATGACGAAAAATCATGCGCTGAGGTAAACCTAACCTGAAATAACAGAAATTTATTGAACTACACGTAAAGCTCTGGAAGCATATTTTCCCAGTAGCAAATGTGTGCTACATCGAATGGGTCAACTCGAGCCTAACCTAGAAATAAATCTAACCTAGCCTAACCTAACCTAATCTAACTTAACGAAACACAATTAAACTGATTGTGTTGTCATGTTGTGTTTGCGGTACCGTTTCATTCAGCTTCGGCTTAACCTACATAGAGGTTTAACCTATCCTAACCTAACAAAACCTGACCTAACCTAACTGATTACGCTGGCAACCCTGTTCTTGCGTACTTTCATATTTTGAGATTAATAGCAGTAAATGTCTGGAGTTTCGTAACCGCTTGTTGCTAGCATTATTCGCCTGTGTCTGTAACCAGGGCACCTCCACGTAGTGACGGTGGGCAACGGAAACACATTGGCTGATCCCGTGGGCAAACGGCGTTCATGCAGTCATGGCAGACACAGGTAAAAAGTGTATTACGATGCAGGGAAAAAACCCAGTATCGGCATCTGGTCAGGGTGGGAAAGCGGGCTCTCCGATGTCGTCATCATGCAACCGTAGCTCTTCATCAATGGATCACTTGGTTGGTGTAGAGTATCATACTACAAGGAAAAAAACCGCGAGCATTTCTCAATCGCATGCCTGCAAGAATAGCTCAGATTCATACTATTACATTTGCAGTAAATATGAAGTGAGCAGTTTGCGAAAATCAATCGACGAGGAAGTGAAAACGCTTTACGAAGAGTGTTTTCATCGTAAATTGCTGCACCATGAAACAAAATGGGTTCCTTACGTCATTTGAAATTCCTGCAGACTTATGTTGTATTGTCTAAAAAATTCAAACAACGAAAAGTGCCGCAAGTACTCTACACCAACCACATGGAAAAAACCCGTTATTGCGAAGGACTCCTACTCTTGCATGAGTTCCGTCAAAGGGCTCAATGCAAAAAATAAAAATAACATTTCGTACATTAATGTGTGCACAGTCACAAGAGCAATTGAAATCAATAAAAATGAACGCCAGATTGATTTAAGCGCTTTAGTAGATGATAGAATGGAAGTTGAAAGTCAACGTCATGGAGACGGTAGTGAAACCAGTTGACGATTCCGATGAAAATGACGAAAAAGATGACGAATATGGCGTGCATAAAATGAAATTGAAGGTTCCAATATCGGTGTCGCAACTAGAACTGAATGATTTTATTAGAGGTCTTGGATTACCGAAAGACGGCGCTGAATTTACTGCTTCATTTCTAAAAAGAAGAAATCTCCTAGAGTCAAAGACAATAGTTTCATTCTATCGCGACAGGGACAAAGAATTCAGAAAGTTTTTCGTTAAAGACAAAAGGACGTCTTTAGTGCACTGCACTGACGTTAACAGACTAATGAACCACTTGAAGAAAAATGTGTACAGAGACGAAGAATGGCGACTTTTCATTGATTCGTCAAAACGCAGCTTTAAGGCTGTTTTACTGCATAACACGAAAACTTACGCTGCTATCCCTATAGCTCACTCAACGGTCATCAAAGAAGAATATAAAAATGTTAAAATGCTTCTTGAAGAAGTTAATTACACGAATCACAAATGGAAAATATGTGGTGATCTCAAAATCATAACGATGATATTTGGCCAACAATCGGGTTTCACGAGAGAGCCATACTTTATATGCCTGTGAAATAGCAGAGATCGAGCCAATCATTACAGCAAAAAACATTGGCCTTTAAGAGATTCATTCCAACTTGGTTCTCATAATATCATCAACTAAAGCCTCGTTGTTCCAGAAAAAAATTTACTACCACCCCTCCACATAGAGCTTGGGCTCATGAAGCAATTTGTCAAGGCGTTAGGCAAAGATGGGCAATGCTATAAGTATATATCCCTTAAACTCCCTAATGTTTCAGACGGTAAATTTAAAGGAGGTGTCTTTGATGGACCACAGATTCGAATATTGACAAGAGATACTAATTTCGTGAGCCACATGACGAAAATTGAAATGGACGCTTGGGAAAGTTCTAAGCAGTAAACGCGAATTTCATCAGTAACAAAAAAAAGTCCAGATTACGAGAATATTGTTGCAAAAATGATAAGAAACTAAGAAAAAGTTAAGCTGCTTGATGAATTTAAAACTTCACTTTCTAGATTCCCATCTGGATAAGTTTCCAGAAAATGTTGGTGATTTCAGCGAAGAACAAGGGGAACGTTTTCATCAAGACATAAAAGTGATGGAACAACGATATCAGGGTAGATGGGACGAGGTCATGATGGCTGATTTTTGCTGGATGTTGAAAAGGGAAGCAAATGTCGGTCTTAAACGTAAGCGTAACCCTTTGCATCGTTCCTTCGAAGAAAAAAGGACACATTATAGCAGGCAGAAAATAGACTGAAGCAGGTCTATAAATCAATTTAATTACGATAAAAAGCAAGATAAATTGTAAACACGAAAGATAGTATAAATATATCCCTTAAGTTTAAGAAAAGCAGAGAGAAAAAATTTTTGAATAAAACTCTTACTCATTTGAATATTTAAGTTACAGTTCTACATTTTAATTGATACAAACATTGTCAGATTAATTGAAATGGGCTCAATTCTACTTGTAGTTCTAAGTTCTTCAAATGAGTAATGTCCGTCTAAATTTTTAACCACCTGTAGTACAATGAAATGAATTTTATTGTGGTACAACGGGAACATTTAAGTTACGTTGTGTTGCGTTAAGCAAAATTTCGTTAGGTTCTGTTAAGTTAGATTCATTTGTAGGTTAAGATCGAGTTAACCTATTAAATATATCATACATTTACGACTGAGAACCTTACGCTTACATAGATACACGTGTGGTTGAATTTCATTCGAAACAATGAGTTTAATTGTGTTACGTGAAGTTAAGTTAGGTTAGTTTAGGTTAGGTTAGGTCAAGTTTTGTTAGGTTAGGATAGGTTTGACCTATTTGCTGGTTAAGCCGAAGCTGAATGAAACGATACCGCAAACACGACGAGACAATACAATCACTTTAATTGTGTTTCGTGAGGTTAGGTTAGGTTAGGCTAGGTTAGATTTATTTCTAGGTTAGGCTCGAGTTGACCCATTCGATGTAGCACACATTTGCTACTGGGAAAATTTGCTTCCAGAGCTTTACGTGTAGTTCAATAAATTTCTGTTAATTCAGGTTAGGTTAGGTCAGCTTCTGTTGGGTAAAGTTATGTTAAATAAGTCGATATCAGACAAGGGTGGATCCTTCACAGTTGTCGACATGTTTTTGAAGTGGAAATTTGCATCACTGGCATTATTTTGAAATTTATTTGCCTCAGTGCATGATTTTTCGTCATTTTTTGAGGTTATGGCTCAACCAGTACGTGATGGCTGATTTTTGATACCGCATTTGAATTCAGTGCCCCAAAATCCATAGGAATACTTGTGTCTTGTTACCAGATCCGCACACTTTTTTTTGTGTGGCTGTGTAATTTAAAATGTATATTTTTTTACTTCAGTTCATGTTTCTGAAATGCAGCAGTCATCCAGTTCTAGTAGTGCTTCGCTGGAAGAGAGACGACAAGTGGCTTAAGATGAATATGCATCAGACCCCGATTTCACAGCACCCATGTTGGTACATAAATCTCTTACTTCTTGTGTAAATTCAGATTCAGATGCAGAAGCGAGGTCATCCAAAACAAAGCGAAAGATTGTGTAACTAAAGCTTGCCTCAGCTTTAGACACTGCTAAAGTAAGTGACCGACAAGCCACACGTATTTCAGTGGCTGCCTGCGAATCTTTCGGCATTGATCCTGATAGTGTTACTATCAGTCGATCTTCAATTCGCAGGTTTCGAGAAGAATCTCGCGCTCTATACGCCGAAATATCCGACAAGAGTACGGAAACGTTATGGACAAAGCATTTATCATGCACTGGGACGGAAAATTACTTCCATCTCTAACAAGGCAAGGGAAGGTGGATCGATTGCCTGTAATTGTTACTGCTGAAGACAACGAAATTCTGCTGGGAGTTTCCGAGCTGGAGAGTGGATCAGGACGTGAAGAAACTGAAGCTATTTTTGAATGCCTTAAGGAATAGGGTTTTACTGACCTTATACAAGGAATTTGCTGGGAAACGGAAGCTGCTAACACTGGTGTGAGAAACGTGCAGAAATGCGCAGACATCATTTTCCAGAGGTACTTCTCAAGAGTGCATTTGAAGTAAAGTTCGGAAAAGCAACAGGTCCATCCGTTCCTTTCTTCAAAAAATTTCAGGATGAGTGATCCGGTTTAGACTGTCAGAATTAGGTATCTGGAATCGACGACGAATGTGTGAAAAATGCCTTAAAAAATTAGGAACAAGATATCCTGGTCTTTCTAATGGAAAGACTCAATGACGATTACTATCGGGAGAAATAGAGGGAGATCCTTGAGCTGGCGGTAATATTTTTGGGCGAGATCCCAAGGCGTGGAATTTTTTTTTCGTCCAGGTGCTATGCATCAGGCAAGGTCGATGGCAGAAGCATTTACTGCTTAAAAATGTTCCTGCTGCGAAAGAAATGCCACATGTCTCCTACAGAAGAATCTGCTTGTAGGCAGATTTGCGTTTTCCTGGTATTGATTTACATTAAATACTGGGTTGGAGCTCCACGAGCAGACAAAGCACCGGTCCAGGATCTGCAATTAATAAAAGACCTGCACCTCTATGCCGAAGAAGACAAGGAAACTTCTGAGATCCTCTTAAACAAAATAAGAAACCACTAGTGGTACTTGACTCCACAAACAGCAGCGTGTTAGCCTTCTGTGACGATGAACTAGTGCCAGAAAAGAACAATTTCATGCGAAAAGCTTTGGAAAGGGAAGAAAAAATACGGAGAACTTAAAGCGGCTGTCAGTCTCTTCCAGCAAGGAGATTCGCGATGAGAATATCGACGATTTTATCTTAAAAAAATTAAAGGACTTTTTCATTCGCTTTCAAATTAACACATCCTTTCTCAGCAAAGACACGAATCTTTGGAAAATTGATGTAGAATATCAGCAAGGTGCGACTGCAGTCAGAAAATTGAAAGTGGTCAACGACGTAGCAGAACGAGGTGTGAAATTGATGTCTGACTTTAATTCTCTTCTTATGGGAGACGAAAGTCAGAAAAATACTTACTACAAGTGGTAACAGTGTACCGTAAGCAATTTCCTGACTGCAGTAAGTCTACCTTGCCCCGTGAGATGCTATAATCATATAGACAATAATAGTTTGTGCAAACAATTATTTTTGTCAAATTAAATAAAATATTAACTCACTTCAAGTGAAAAGTGGGCGAAAAGTTAAAAATTCAGAAAAAACCGTAAGTTTGTATCATTAAGCAAAGAGAACATTATTAGCAACGACAATGAATTGTCTAACAATTATTTGGTTAACAGGAATTGATTATCACTTAACTCTAATTGAAAAGTGGTAAAAAGTTTAAAATTTCAGGAAGAAATCGCAACTATGTACTATTCATCTAGAAGAAGATAGATATAGACATTGACAATTTGTTTAAACAATTATTTTCGCTGAATTAAAACAAATTATTGCTTACCTTAAGTAAAAAGTGGACAAAAAGTAGAAAATTTCATAAAAACCCGCAAAGTTAATAAGTTAAAAAATTCAGAAAAAATCTTGACTTTCTAACCCTTTTCTAAGAGAACGTTGCTAAAAACAATAATAAATTGTTTAAACAATTTAAATAAACATCTAATTATAAGCATAAAGTAGTATTTCATGTATTTCAAACAATCTGCGTTTAAAAAACCGCAAAAAATAATACTTAGCGCCACAAAATCGAAAAACCCATTTTTCACTTATGGGGATTTTTCGGGACCCTATAAAACAGACTTATGGGGGTGATATTTGAAAATTAATGTTGTATTCGCATTCTGTGACTCATTGTGAAGTCTTATGATCAGCCGTTGGTTTTGTTTTACGGTTCGCATCGGCCAAAGCTCTCGCTGCATTATACACACAATAATTGATAGCCCAGAGGTCGGATTCACC
>NC_046663.1:65930456-65932440 GCF_010883055.1 Belonocnema kinseyi | reverse complement strand
CCATCAACATTTGGCCCGCATTTTCACCTCATATTTGAAGTCGGAAGAGTCGATTCCGGAGTGGTTGGTGGAAGGGGGCAAAAAACTCCTGCCCAAAGAAGGAACCCAGCTGACCCGAAGAATTACAGGCCAATCACTTGTCTGAACACACTTTATAAGATATTCACAGCGATCCTAAATGATAGGATTGTTCGGGCAATTGAACCTGTGTGGCAAGAAATATATGAACAACGAGGCTCAAAGAAAGGCGTAGCCGGATGTGGGGAGAAACTGCTCATCGATAGATGTGTCTGCAAAGATGCAGCATTCTACCAGCGTGACCTATCGATGGCCTGGATTTATTATCGGAAAGCTTTCGATTTGACTTCTCATAGCCTTATGATCTGTCTTTTGGAAATCTTAAAGGTTCATCCGCAAATAGTTAGGTGCATAGAGAGAGTGATGCCATTTTGGAAAACCAGATTTCCTATCTCATCTGGAAAAAATCGTGTGACAACTAACAAGGTCACCTTTCAGAGAGGTGTCTTTCCGGGCGACACCATGAACCTACTCCTCTTTTGCCTTACATTATTGCACTTCGCCATTCCAACGGGTACTTTTACGGCAAACCTGCAGATCGAAAGTACAAGGTCACGAGCAACTACATCTAGCTCTAGGGAAAAGGTACTAGCTTAGAATTTAGATAGGCGCTACTCAAATACGAAATGTATTTTTCTAATTTTTAATAAATTATAATCATAGGAAGCCTTACTTTATACAATATCAGATCCTGACGGTTAGACACGCGGTACCGTGTCCATACCAATCGAGCCAATGTTTGATAGCATTATGCCCCAAAAGTTTGAAGCTTTGTGAGTTTGTTGACTATAAGTCTTTTACTATCGGTTATTTTATTATTATTTACGGATTTAGAAATCGACAATGGTGGAAGAAAGTGACAGTGCAGGAGGCAAAAGTGAGTTTCCGAATGTTCAGGATGACACGCATGACGGTAATTTATCCTAAGGATAATAAATGTTACAAAATTGAGGTGTGCAAAAGAAAATAGAAGTGGAGAAGTATATAAAAGTTCAGTTAAATTGTGTAAAAATAATGTATAGAGTGTGCTGCAATTAGGGTTCTATAATGCGATTCAAAATTTTTTTAAAAAATAAATAAAATTTCATACTAATTGAAAGTTCCTTGTTGTTTGTTTACAAAGTGTAAACAATTAATTTTCAATTTTATATTTTCTTAATCGCAGAAAAACTTTTATTGTAATTATTATGAAATCTCGTAAACCATGAAATGCCACCACGACACCACATAACCTATAATCAAATTATAAATTAATAGGGAAATTGAGAAAGGTTCTAGCAGGGACCTTAGTGTTTAGTCGGGCAATAGAAAGGCACCTTCGCTTGAATCTGGCCAGAGAGTCCAGTCTAGTGCCTTTTCTACAGAAATAACTAACAGCCTATTAAAACCGAGTCGAAATTTCTGCATGGGCGACGTAATATACCTTGTGATGGACCCAATTACTGCCTCATCGAAAAAAATGTAATTATATTAGCTCAATAACACCCTGAACTAATACGCTCCGCATAAATTAGAACTCAATAGGTAAAAAAGTCGAACTGGTTCTCTTCATTCAATTTGTAATTTTATCGGTTTGTATATAGAACCGACGCAATAGCAATACCGAGTTACATCGATTAGCTAAGTATTGAAATGGAGAAGTTCTTTATGTAGAACTCGCATCGTTAATCAGTTGAATGTCAGCTATTCTAAAGCAGCGAAACAGATACTGTTCCACTTTTGTATCGGGTACGTAACGAAATTTGAATCACAGTGCGTCGATATTGATATACTCGCTATGCTTCGCTCCGTTCGACTCTGCTGGTTCGAATATCGACGAACAGCGAGGATCCAACGAATCTGTAACTAAGGAGCTTCGCATAAGCATTGTGCTGAGTTGAGGCGCCGGACAATATGTTCTGGGAAT
>NC_046663.1:65927176-65930356 GCF_010883055.1 Belonocnema kinseyi | reverse complement strand
CTTTCGGAATAAACGGAAGAGAGGAATAGATGTAGCCCTCCCTCAAGACTCTAACCTCTAGTCTTAATGTTGCACTGACGGATTACCGGTTATAACCTGCGAACAAACAGGCCATTCGTCGAAAATATCTTATTGTCGATTTGAATGGTTACATTGGCAGTCAAAAGAAAACTAATTTCAAGCACAACAAAATTCAACAGATGGGAAGCATTTTTAACTAAAATAATGAATTGTCAACTGAAATAGATGAATTTTTAACCGAAAAGTGAGTTTTCAACAAATAAAGATAATTTTTTAATCCAAATTTGAATTATTTAATTTTTGTTAATACAAATAAAGCTCCACCAAAGAGTTGCAATTGTAACTAAAATAATAGAATATTAACTTGGAATAATTACATTTTCACTTTAAAAAAAATATCTATTTTAAATAAAACAATTTTTTTTAAACAGTTACATTTTCAAACTAAGTTATGATTTTTCAAATAAAATTATAAATCTTTTACTAGAAAATTTGAATATTCAACTAAACAGATTAATTTCTAACTGAAATTATTGCATATGTTGGTTGAACATATCCATTTTAAATCAAATAGATGAAATTTTAACAAAAGAGTTTAACTTTAATCAGGTTTCCTAAGTTTTGCAGGTAAGGTAGATAGATACCCTGTTCATTACATTTTTTTTATAAAGCATGTTTTAAGGGTAGAGCCTAGACTACGGAAAGAATATTTCAAAAATTAATTTTTTTTCAAATTTGCTTGAAGCTACTGGTCAATCCTCCATGTGGGTCATCTTGCTGGTTTGCTTCCCTGACAAAAAATCGTTGGAAAATGTTATTTCTGTAAACAGTCCCAGAAGTGCCCCTGCACCCTTCCGTATAAGACGTTGAAAAAATATAAGGGTTTCACCAAAATTATTTCTGTGAACAGTCAGAGGGATGCATCCCCCCACGAGGGGTTGGAAAGGGGTCGGGGTTCGACGAACACTATTTCTATGAACAATCAGAGGAGTGCCTTCCCGCCACCACGAGACGTTGGAAAGGGGTCGGGAATCGACCAAAATTATTTCTATGAACAGTTAGAGGGGTACCCTCCCCTACGAGACATTGGAAAGGGACCAGTGCGAAAAAATATATTTCTATGAATAATGAGAGGGGTGCCGGCCCGTCACTACGAGACATTGAAAAGCGATTATGGTTTCACCAAAATTATTTCTGTAAGAAGTTACAGGGGTGCCTACCGGCCCCCACGAGACGCTGGAAAAAGGTCGGGGTTCGAAAAAAATAATTTCTGTGAACAGACCTAGGAGTGCCTGTCCGTCCTAACGAGACGTTGGAAAGGGGTCATGATCCAAATAAAACTATTTATGTGAACAGTCAGAGGGGTGCTTTTCCGCCTCTACGAGACGTTGGAAAGGAATTGGGGTTTCAACAAAATTATTTCTGTGAGAAGTCACAGGGGTGCCTACCTGCTCCCACGAGACGTTGGATAGGGATCGGGGTTTGACCAACATTATTTCTGTAAACAGTCATAGGGGTGCCTTTCCCTCACAAGACGTTTGAAAAGGGTCAAGTTTGACCAAAATTATTTCTGTGAACAGTCAGAGGGGTGCTTTTCTGCCCCCAGGAGACGTTGGAAAGGGGTCGGGATTCGACCAAAATTATTTCTGTGAACAGGCAGAAGTGTGCCTTCCCCCCAAGGAATGTTGGAAAGGGGTTGGGAATCGACCAAAATTATTTCTGTGATCAGTCAGAAGGGTGCCTCCCCCCACGGAACGTTGGAAAGGGGTTTCGGTTCGACCGAATTTATTTATTATTATATTATATATTTATACGTTGGAAAGGGATAGGGGTTCTACCAAAATTATTTCGGTGAACAGTCACAGGGGGGCCTTCCTGCCCCCTAGGAAATGTTGGAAAAGGGTTGGGGTTTAACAGAAGTTATTTTTGTAAACAGTTAGAGGGGTACTTTTCCGCCCCCACGAGACGTTGGAAAGAAGTCGGCCTTCGACCAAAATTATTTCTGTGAACAGTCGGGAGGGTACCTCCCCCCCTCGGAACGTTGTTAACGGGTTGGGTTTCGACTGAAGTTATTTCTCTGAACAGTCAGAGGGGTGCCTTCCCGCCTCTACGAGACGTTGGAAAGGAATAGGAGTTTCACCAAAATTATTTTTGTGAGCAGTACAAAATTAATATATCAGGATTGAAAATTCAATAGATTTGTAGAAAATTCGTCTTGCAGGTTGAAAATTTGTGTTTTTTGTTCAAAACTTGACCTCCTTTGTTAAAAATGTATGCGTTTCCTTGCATATTCATCATGTTAGTTAGAAATTTATATTTGGTTGAAAATTCAACTATTTTGTTGAAGTATTTATTTACTGAAAAATGATATTTTTAGTTGAAAATCGAACTATTTATTTGAAAATATATGTGGAAAATTAATCATTCAAAAAGATATTATTACACTCGAAATTAAACTTAATTCAATTATATTAACAACAGCAAATTATTGGATTACATTTAGTATCTTACCTGCGTCTGAGGTTATAAAAGTAGTTTTTGTGAATACCAAAATTATTTATATTACAATTTTACGATTTTTTTTTCTTTCATGGAGTGCTAATTCATTATTTCTCATGCGAATTGTACACAAAGGTGAAATCTTTGTAAATTGTCCATATTTTACTGCAGCTGAGCAGATAAGCCGAGTAACAGTAACTTAAACCAAACGAGAGTGTACAATAAAAGTAGTTGGAGATTTTCTGTCTCTCTCGCTGCAATCATTTAGGTGCTTAGTGAAAGTTACTGTTTCTCCTTAATGATTAAAACTATTCCAAAATACAAAAAAGGCATGTTAAACTTGTGTGTAAGAAACACACATTATTAGTTTCGACCTACATTAAAAGGACTGAGTAAGCGACAATAAGACCTTGAAAAACGTTAAGCTTATGCAAAATGATACCTCTACAAGTAAAGGAAAGAAATATACTTTCAAAAATTAATTTAAAAATACTTGCAAACATTGATTTTTGTACTCATATAACAAGGTGCGATCTACCAAATTAAAGATCTTCTTGGCACCTCTAATTAATAACTATAATTTTTTTTCGCAAATCAATACCTAGACCGCAATCTCCCAAAAACACAATCTCGCGAACTTTGAACATTGTGCAATTTATT
>NC_046663.1:65925526-65927076 GCF_010883055.1 Belonocnema kinseyi | reverse complement strand
TTGCATGTCGGCAGTGCTGAACGCTTTGTCGACTGTTGTTTGCTATGATTGGCTCTTTAAAAAATTCTGCAGACTAACCTTACGAGATGAATGGGGACAATTTTCAGGAGTTGTTATTCAAAATATTACCATCGCTACTATCGGCGAGTCTGGCTTTTAAGCTTAACAACTTAGTAACAAAATTCTGGCGTAATAAGTAAGTAGTAATTTAAAAGTTAAAAATGTTATGCGTAAATCAGCTTTCGACATTTCTTAATTCTTTTTTTAATTCGAATAATTCAGACCTAAAAAGATCTTATTTTATAATTCACTTCGATTTTTCAGATTTTCTTAAATTTGTATTTTATTTTTAATTCTAGTAATTCAGGCAAAATAATATCTTATTTTATTTTTCAGTTTTTTCAAGATTTCTGAAATTTTATTTTATTTTCGATTCAAATAATTCAGACCTAAAAATACCGTATTTTATATTTCTGATCTCAGGATTTTCAAATTTTATTATTAATTCAAATAATTCCCAAGTAAAAATATTTTATTTTGTATTTCAGATTTCTCAAGATTTCTCAAATTATATTTTAGTATTTTAATTCAAATATTTTAGACTTCAAATTATCTCATTTTATTTTTGGATTTCTTATCAGGATTTCTTAAACGTTTAATTTCATTACATAAATGATGTGAAATCATCTATTTGAAATTAATTTTTACGTTGAAGTTGATCTCATATTGTCTTTATCCCAAAATTTTATCATTCTTACATTCATGGCCGTAGAAACAGTTTCAGATGTATGTTTGTATATCAATTGTAGTGTGTATAATGCTGCGAGAGCTTTGGCCGATGCGAACCGTAAAACGAAACCAATGTTTGATCATAAGACCAAAAGACGAATGCATCAACTCGTTATAAAGATAGGCTGGGCAAGACAGTAAGCGTCCCGCATTCAGTGTGTGATTGACTACATCAAATCTGGCAAGAATTTTACCGCCAAGGTTCGAAAGTTTGTGCGCGAACTCCGGACCCGTTATCAGAAACTTAACAAGTCAAAGCTGCTGACCATCGCGCAGCATATTGTGGAGAGAATACGGATACTATCTGACTCTAAGAGAAGTCTAGAGCGGAGTGAGAGGTGGGTCAGAAAAAACCAACAGTTTTGCTCTGACCAATCTCGAATCTTCCAAGACCCTGCAGTTACTCTGGACCACCCTCCCAAACCAGAGAAGGTCGAAATATTTTGGAGAGAAGTCTACGAAGTGCAGCATAGACTGGAAGAAGACTCAGAAGATATAAATAGCTTCAAGGAGCTGTGTGATACCCTCATCACACCTCATGAAGAATGCCCACCCATCACTACCGAGGAGATGGAAACAGTATTAAGAGGGATAAGGAATAATTCCGCACCGGGTCCAGATTGTATCAAAACCTTCTGGCGGAGGAAGTTTTCTTCAAACCCATCAACATTTGGCCCGCATTTTCACCTCATATTTGAAGTCGGAAGAGTCGATTCCGGAGTGGTTGGTGGAAGGGGGCAAAAAACTCCTGCCCAAAGAAG
>NC_046663.1:65924258-65925426 GCF_010883055.1 Belonocnema kinseyi | reverse complement strand
GTTATGAGGGCAACACATAACTCCTTGAAGCTATTAATATTTTCTGAGTCTTCGTCCAGTCTATGCTGCACTTCGTAGACTTCTTTCCAAAATACTTCTCTCAATAACATGCTACCTGATGGTCAGCAACTTCGACTTGTTAAGCTTTTGATAACGGGTCCGGAGTTCGCGCACGAACTTTCGAACCTTGGCGGTAAAATTCATGCCAGATGTGATGTTGTCAATCACACACTGAATGCAGACGTTGCTGCGAACGTGCGACAGCTTCGGGTGTTTCTCGCACCACAGACCATGCAGCCGTGCCATGTAACCCCGTTCACGGGCCACACTCGCATCGTAGCAGTCTATCAAGTCGTGATTCAGTCGCTCCGTCCACCCAAAAGTCGCGAGATCCCGCCGATCCATCGCGTTGAATCAATTTTAATTGGCTCCCCCAGCTCTAGATTGGTCGGCATTGTTGGTCGACCCATTGTCGGGAGCCCTGCGCGTTCTGTTGTTTCGAACCGCATTTACTACAACTATGGTTGGTGCTGTCGTTGATGTTCCCATGCGGAGCTAGGGAAAGGGGTTCGTCTATCCTTGCAGAGCCCCGAATGCAAGGATAAGGCTGCATACTCTGAAAGGTCGCCCGGTATCCCAGAGTCACCTTTCTAGACACCTCACCCAGATGCCATTCAGCTTTCGACACGGTTTTCACACCTCCGCTTGGGGGTTAATTCCGTCGGGACCACCACTGGACAATTGTCCGCGACTGCCTATTTATTTTTGTAAACATACTCAGCAGAAACCCTTGGTACAGGGATTCTCTATCCGCAACCCGAGGACGCGTTCGGGGGCTTTGTCATAGGCCTTTCGGTTTGATTCTAGAGGAATCAAAACCGAACCAAATGTTATGTTATATTAAATATATAAATATATATATATATATTTATACATATTTTAATTATAATATTTTAGAGAATTTGAACATCAACTTTTCGGATAAATATAATTACAACATACTTATTATATATGCTTGGAATTTATTCTTTCTTGTTAAAGAGAGAGGAAAAGATTGCTACAAATGTCGTAGTTCTTATTTCTGTGATTTCGTAGACAGGTTTTGAAAAGTTGTATTCCGAACTTATTTCATTTATTATCTGGACTGGCCAATTGCTTAATAGTTGTT
>NC_046663.1:65911330-65924158 GCF_010883055.1 Belonocnema kinseyi | reverse complement strand
CTGTGGTAGAGTAGGCGTTCCGCTTACATAGCCCCTTTTACGGAGTAGTTCAGCATGGTTTCGCAGACTTTGCTGCGAAAAGTGCGATAGCTCCGGGTGTTTTTCGCACCACAGAGCATGCAGCCGTGCCATGTAACCCCATTCACGGGCCACACTCGCATCGTAGCAGTCTAGCAATTCGTGATTCAGCTGCTCCGTCCACCCAAAGGTCACGAGATCCCGCCGATCCATCGCATTGAATCCATTTTTATTGGCTCCCCCAGCTCTAGATTGGTCGGCATTGTTGGCCGACCCATTGTCGGGAGCCCTGCGCATTCTGTTGTTTCGAACCGCATTTACTACAACTATGTTTGGTGTTGTCATTGTTATTCCCACAAGAAGCTAGGGAAAGGGGTTCGTCCATCCTTGTAGAGCCCCGCATGCAAGGATAAGGCTGCGTACTCTGAGAGGTCGCCCGGTATCCCTGAGTCACCGTTCTAGACACCTCACCCAGGTGCCATTCAGCTTTCGGCACGGTTTTCACACCTCCGCTTGGGGGTTAATTCCTTCGGGACCACCACTGGACAATTGTCCGCGACTGTCTATTTATTTTTGTAACCATACTCAGCAGAAACCCTTGGTACAGGGATCCTCTATCCACAACCCGAGGACGCGTTCGGTGGCTTTGTCATAGGCCTTTCGGTTTGATTCTAGAGGAATCAAAACCGAACCGAATGTTATATTATATATATATTAATTATAATATTTTAGAGAATTTGAACATCAATTTTTCGGATAAATATAATTACAACATATTTATTATATATGCTTGGAATTTATTCTTTCTTGTTAAACAGAGAGGAAAAGATTGCTGTTTAGTATTACATTAATTGTTAGTGTAAGTCTGTTTATCTGGCCGTACTTTATTTATTTTTAATTATTTTTTAAGCAAAGTTTGATATCAGGTCGATTTTTATTATATTTATTAGACCGTCTCTTATTTCTTAATTCTCTTTGAAGATTTTTTTTTGCTTAGGTCTATTAAAATAATTTGGTTGATGCCCTCTTTCATAACATCTTTCGCAAACAATTTATTTGGATTTGAATTTATTATATTAATGTTTTCTTAGCCCATAATTGGATCCAATCCTAGATTTGACTTTTCTTCGCTGAATGCCTAATCTCTGTCAAGGGTCTGTCATAATTTTTGCGCTGCAATTTTTTTGCTTCTTTCTTTGATGATGCTTCTTCCCCTATATTAATGTGTATATCATTATTTTTTACTATAATATATTTTGCTACAAATGTCGTAGTTCTTATTTCTGTGATTTCGTAGACAGATTTTGAAAAGTTGTATTCCGCACTTATTTCATTTATAATCTGGACTGGCCAATTGCTTAATACTTGTTACAATATTGGTAGATTTTGACATAATTTTTCGTTTGTTGCACAATTATTGGTGTTTTCCCGCAGGAATATCTGGATTTGAATTGAAATTACAAAGGGTTCAATTCTTTATCTTTAACAAAGTAATTTACTACTTCATTAAAATAAATATCCATTGAATTTTTTATTGTGAAGTAAGTATTGCTATTTGATTTTTGTCACTTGTAATGTTCATTACATATTTTTAAAATTCTATTATTTGTTTAATTTTTATTATTATTCTTTATTTTTAATATTTAAGTTTATAAACATAAGCTACTTTAATACAAAGAATCAGATTTTTTTATTTTCGTAGTGGAAATTTACAGTTGAGTAAGTTTCCAGTAATATGGTTTTAATTTCAACAACTTCTTGTATGTTTGAATATGATATTAATTTATAATTTTCTCCGATTATCTTAATGTGGTTTAAAGGTCCATAGAAAAATCCTGTCGTATTTTCGAAATTGTTTTTATAAAGTAGTCGTGTATATCTTGAGTTTTAATACTGAAAAGAGTTGTTACTAGAGATAGCAGGAGAAAGGCATTTTCTCTGTTCATTCTGCTTCTCGGTGACTGGATCCTAGAAAAAAAAGCGTAAATATAGAGGAGAGTTTTCGAATATGAGATATTTTCGTAATATGAGAAATCGGGGTATCAGCTAAACTAAGAGATCCACTCTGTTGGTTCTGTCACTAACATGCAGTCCTTGAAGGAAGATGAATTTCGTGGTATAGTCAATTTTTCATTGGGCTTCTAAATGTTATAGGCGAACTTTTTATGAAATCGATGGTAGTCGAGTTCTTGGGAGGGAATTCTTTACACCCTATTTATTATTAATTAAATATGTATTTAGCAGCAAAGTTTGTCTGGGGTGCTGGGGATTGAATAACTAAGTAGGAAAATATCGATTGTGTTAAAGTTTTTCATTGTACAGGTCAGACATAGCAAGTGCATAGTTGCACGGTGTGGTTCTCATAATATGAGATACCTGTGGTTTTTACAATGCTGTGGCTGCGCGGGGGAAATTGGTTAAAAAAGTGTTTGTGACTACTGCAAAAACTAAATATATCTAAATAGCGGTAGATTTATACTTCAGAAACATAGAATAAAGTTTTTCATTAAAAATAATACTTTATTTTGCATTTTATTAGCTATTTCCTCGGGTATCTCATATTATGAGAATAGTTTGACGAGTTTGGAAAAATTACTTTTTACATTTTTTTTATTTTGAGCATAAAAAAATTTTTAATAAAATTTTTTATTTGAGCCTCTTATGACAATCTAAATTTTCTTTAAAAGGACCTATATTACTTTTAAATTCAGTACCTAGATTTCCGACCATCACGCTAAACAGAGTTGGTATCTCATATTTGGGTACTCTCCTTTATAACATGTTTAAATCTAATATGTGACACTGAGGAGGACCACTATCCGTGGTCGAAACGTTGGCCAATCTAATAATTTAAGAAATGCATGTTTTATAATTAAGTATTTTCATAAGAGGCTAATGCCAATGAAAAATGTCTTCAAAACTTTTTATAATATTGTTCTTGCATTGAAAATAAATTTAGTTGAAAATTCTATTATTTGTTCAAAAAAGATTTTTTTCTAATAGAAAATTAGTCTCCATGATTGAGAATTCATCTTTTTTGTTAAAACTTTTACTATTTGGTGTCAAATTCGCCTGCTTTTCTTAAAATTTTAAATAATCTGTACAAAATTTCATTTGTTTGATTGATTATTAATTTTTATAAACTAAAAACTGAGTTATTCTGTTATGAAAAACAAATATCTGAGTTAAAATGGCAGTATTGTACCATTGATCACTATAGTGAATCAACTGGCATAATTCATTCAATCCCACATTTCTTAAACTATATATTATTTAAAAGCATATTAAACATTGGAAGCATATATATTTTATGCAGCTATTTTGTGGTGTTATAAAATTGCATTTTTGATATAAAATGCGGTAGCAACTTATTGAGATTTTGAGGTCAATATTACATTTTACAATTTACGAGCGAACTGCTCGCAGTTAATGAATTTATCAAAAAGAAGTAGGATAAAAACATAAAAAGCTATTTTTATTTCAATCCTGATTAAAATAGTTTCTGTTTTTTTACCAAAAATTTCACAAATTTGAATTAAGTTTTTGTGAAATTTTGAAAAATTTAACTAATTGTCAATGTATTTCAAACACGAGGTATTTTTTTCTTATTAAGAAAACTGAGCAAAAGCTGAACTTTCATCAAGTTTTTGTAGTAAATTTTCGTAACTTTTCATAGCAAAAAATAAAATTTGATAAATTTTTGTAGATATACGGATGATTTACAATAAAGTGGAAAAAAATCATCAAATTCTACGACCAGCAGTTCGCTCTTGCATTCTAAAGTGAATTCCTAACGTCAAAACCTCAAAAAGTTGCCATCGCATTTTACAACAGGAATGGACTTTAATAACAAAAATCTCTCTCTTCGTTTTCCTAAAAGTTCCAAACCGTTGTCTCGAAGTTTTCCGTCTGTGGTCTGAAAATACGCATAATTATCTTTTCTCATGGTTAATTGGTCACGGCATTCAACTATATATTTTGTCGCTAGACTTGCCAATCTTGATGTCGTGAGTTGATCAGTTGGTGGTTGGGGGGGAGGGGGAGTACGATTTTCAAATGAGTTATTTCCGTTTGAACTTCCAATAATACTCTGCTTGAATAGGCTTTCGTTTGTATCTTGAATTTGTATATTAGTATTTTTTATTAAATCTAATTCTTCTTCGCCGCTTGATAAATCAGAAAATAATCCTAAATCATTATTTATATAATTTTTTTGTTCATCTCGTTCTTTTTTCTTAATTCAGTTTAATTTTTTATTTTAGTAATAGTATGCTCCGGATAGAATTCAGATTTCGAATATTAATCAGATTTAGTTTGTTTATAGTTATTATTTTCCTTTTAAGATTTATTTATCTTTTTTTATAATTTTGGTTTCTCTTTTTTTCAACAAGTTCTTGAATCTTTCGAGGCTTTTCTCGTCTTCTTTCTTCTTGACTGAAATTTGAATTTCTCGGGTGGGAAGGGAGGGGAATATTGTTTATTCGATTTGACTTTTAAATTATTTTTTATTCACCTCATTTTTCTTTTTTAATAGCCCCCTAGTTTGCATAGCTTTCCATTTTTCATTTTCAGGCTCAATACTGCTAAAACATCATGAACAGTAAAAAAAAAAAATCTGTCCACTGCGTGGGTGGATTCTTAACACACTTTTTGTCTTTTAATTTTTTTTTATCGTGTGTGTTTTGTTTCAAAAGATTACATTTTTAATGTGTCCAATGCTATTTTTTATGATTGAAACCAAAAACAGAACTATCAAAAAATTATTCATGATAAGTAAATCATTTCTACATTCTCATCAGAGAAGGTATTAGACTTGTGTCTGTGAGCACGATTTCTTTTGAAAAAATCATTCTATTAGATTGGCTTCTGGTACACTCTTTTAGTGTCCTAAACTGAATGTCAAGTTTGTTAGCCAGTTATTTTTTATATAAAATTCAAAAAGTGAGCGCATTTTGATTATTTTTTAGACCACTTGCTTCAAAATTTTTCTGTATGGATGTCTAGAGTAGTTAAAAAGTTGAACAATTTATCCTGGTGACTTTTTTCATGAAACCCAAAATTAACAGAGGTAAAGTATTGATAAAGTACGCAAAAACACATGAAAATAAACCTTTCAAGCAAAATAAGAGACGATATGAAAAAGGCATTTACGAATGTGCCTGTCTGTATGTCTGTATGTTTGTCTGCCTGTAAGCACAATAACTTTTGAGAAAATTAATCTACATATTAGACTGGACTTTGGTACACTCTTTTCGTGTCGAAAACTGAATCTGAAGTCCGTTAGTCAGTAATTTTGGATAGCAATTCAAAAAGTGAGCGCATTTTGAAATTTTTTGAGACCACTTTTTTCAAGATGAAAAAATTCTTTGTAAATTTATTTGTACTACTTGAGAAGATAAACATTTTCTTCTAATGACTTTTTTTGAAAGAAAAAAAAACTCAACCGAATTATAGGACTCACAAAGTTAAAAAAAAGGGAAATTTTAAGCTGAATAATGCACGATATAAAAAAAGTTAAGAAAAACGCGTTAATTTTTAAAGGCCCCATAAGATTATCATAACAAATTTTTTAATTTTGTCGAAAAATTGAAAATTCTAATGTATGTTGAAAATTGGGCAAACAAAAAAGATCTAAAAATTTGTTATTAATTACTATTTGATAAGAAGCCTAGTTTTTGTTCAATTTGGAAAACACAGCGTTAAAAATGGAAAACATTTTATTTTATATGAAAACCACAAGCTACGATAATCATGTTCGATGAGATTAAAAATTAGTGCAAAATAAGTAACAAATATTAAATTATTTATGAAAAATAAAATGTGTACATTATTTTGCAATATCTGAATAAGCAGTACCAGACCGAGTTGCAGAAATAAATACATTTCATATGCATTTCATTTAATAGTGCTAAACATATTTTTAAAAAGTTCACACTTCAGACAAAATTGAATACGAGATGAGAATGTGTTCATTAAAGTCGAAGGAGCTTTAACAGAAGAGAATTCACAATCACCAAATAAGAGTTGTCGATTTGCTGGCTTTTTATTTTTAAAGGCCTGCACGCAAATTCGGGGAGTCACAAAGACCGAGTGCTTAGTGCTAGGCAAATAGATTATTGAGCGTGAAGCGCAAGAACCAACAGTCAGGCGACCCAGGTGCGCTTAAACTTGCGAGCCGTGCGATCATCGCATGATTAGAATCTACCCGCAAAGCGGGCAGGTTTTCAATAGTTATTATAACAACATTATCATAAAACTTACAATAACAAATGAAGATAACAAATAATTAGTCATTGGCCAATCTAATTTCGCAATAAAAATTATTTTTCTGTTCTAATCGAAAAACTCGAGAGCGCGTCATTGATGATGTCAGAATTATAAAAGCTTATGTTACGTATTACTCCTGTTTATAATATTTGCATTTATAGTATGGTAAAATATAACTAGAAATGTGATAGGTCTTTAAAATTTGCAACTCATCTCATAGTCATTTGGTTTCAGCACCGAAAAAAATATGTAACTATATTAGTTCAATAATACCTTGAACTAGTACGCTTCGCATAAATTAGAACTCAGTAGGTAAAAAAGTCGAACTGGATCTCTTTATTTAATTTGTAATTTTCTCGGTTTGAGTATAGAACCGACGCTATAGCAATACCAAATTAAATCGATTAAGTAAGTATTGAAATGGAGCAGTTCTTCATGTAAAACTCACATATTTCATAAGGTGAATATCAGCTGTTTTAAAGCTTCGAAACAGTTACTGTTCCATTTTTGTATCAGGTACGTAACGAAATTTGAATCATAGTGCGTCGATATAGATATACTCGCTATGCTTCGCTCCGTTCGACTCTGCTGGTTTTGAATGACGACGAACAGCGAGGATCCAACGAAACTGTAATGTATAAATTTAAGAGCACGCGAGATTTGATATTTAAATAAATATTCTTTAATTATTCCCAGAACATATTGTCCGGCGCCTCAACTAAGCACAATGCTTATGCGAACCTCCTAAGTTACAGATTCGTTGGATCCTCGCTGTTCGTCGTCATTCGAACCAGCAGAGTCGAACGGAGCGAAGCATTGCGAGTATATCTATATCGACACACTGTGATTCAAATTTCGTTACGTACCCGATACTAAAGTGGAACAGTATCTTTTTTGCTGCTTTAGAACAGCTGACATTCAACTGATGAACGTTGCGAGTTCTGTATAAAGAACTGCTCCATTTCAATACTTAGCTAATCGATGTAATTCGGTATTGCTATAGCGTCGGTTCTATACTCAAACCGATAAAATTACAAATTAAATGAAGAGGTCCAGTTCGACTTTTTGACCTATTGAGTTCTAATTTATGCGAAGCGTATTAGTTCAGGGTGTTATTGAGGGTGTTATTAATTTCTAATTTGATTATAGGTTATGTGGTGTCATGGTAGCATTTCATGGTTTACGAGATTTCATAATAATTACAATAAAAGTTCTTATTAAGAAAATATTAAATTGAAAATTAATTGTTTACACTGTGTAAACAAACAACAAGAAACGTTTAATTAGTATGAAATTTTATTTATTTTTTTTAAATTTTTGAATCCTATTGCAGAACTCAAATTGCAGCACACTCTATACATTATTTTTACAAAATTTAACTGAACTTTTATATACTTCTCCACTTCTATTTTCTTTTGCACATCTCAATTTTGTAACATTTATTATCCCTAGGATAAATTACCGTCATGCGTGTCATCCTGAACATTCAGAAACTCACTTTTTCCTTCTGCACTGTCACTTTCTTCCACCATTGTCGATTTCTAAATCCGTAAATAATAATAAAATAACCGATAGTAAAAGACTTATAGTCAACAAACTCACAAAGCTTCAAACTTTTGGGGCATAACGCTATCAAACTTTGGCTCGATTGGCATGGACACAGTACCGCTTGTCTAACCGTCTGGATCTGATATACATGTAGATATTAACAAATTTAGGAAAATACATTTCGTATTTGAGTAGCGCCTATCTAAATTCTAAGCTAGTACCTTTTCCCTAGAGCTAGATGTAGTTGCTCTTTGTTTTTAGCATAGATCTTAAGATCATCCATGTAAAATACACGAGCGACCTTGTACTTTCGATCTGCAGGTTTGCCGTAAAAGTACCCGTTGGAATGGCGAAGTGCAATAATGTAAGGCAAAACAGGAGTGGGCTCATGGTGTCGCCCTGAAAGACACCTCTCTGAAAGGTGACCTTGTTAGTTGTCACACGATTTTTTCCAGATGAGATAGGAAATCTGGTTTTCCAAAGTGGCATCAATCTCTCTATGCACCTAACTATTTGCGGATGAACCTTTAAGATTTCCAAAAGACAGATCATAAGGCTATGGGAAGTCAAATCGAAAGCTTTCCGATAATAAATCCAGGCCGTCGATAGGTCACGCTGGTAGAATGCTACATCTTTGCAGACACATCTATCGATGGGCAGGTTCTCCCCACATCCGGCTACGCCTTTCTTTGAGCCTCGTTGTTCATATATTTCTTACCACACAGGCTCAATTGCCCGAACAATCCTATCATTTAGGATAGCTGTGAATATCTTATAAAGTGTGTTCAGACAAGTGATTGGCCTGTAATTCTTCGGTTCAGCTGTGTTGCTTACTTTCGGCAGGAGTTTTTTTCCCCCTTCCACCAACCACTCCGGAATCGACTCTTCCGACTTTAAATATGAGGTGAAAATACGGGCCAAATGTTGATGGGTTGAAGAAAACTTCTTCTGCCAGAAGGTTTTGATACAATCTGGTCCCGGTGCGGAATTGTTCCTTATCCCTGTTAATACTGTTTTCGCCTCCTCGGTAGTGATGAGTGGGCATTCTTCATCAGGTGTTATGAGGGCATCACACAGCTCCTTGAAGCTATTTATATTTTCTGAGTCTTCTACCAGTCTATGCTGCACTTCGTAGACTTCTCTCCAAAATACTTCGACCTCCTCTGGTTTGGGCGGGTGGTCGAGAGTAACTGGAGGGTCTTGGAAGATTCGAGATTGGTCAGAGCAAAACTGTTGATTTTTTCTGACCCACCTCTCACTCCGCTCTAGACTTCTCTTAGAGTCAGATATGTAGTATCCGTATTCTCTCCACAATATGCTGCGTGATGGTCAGCAGCGTTGACTTGTTAAGTTTGTGATACCGGGTCCGGAGTTCGCGCACAAACTTTCGAACCTGGGACGCTTACTGTCTTGCCCAGCCTATCTTTATAACGAGTTGATGCATTCGTCTTTTGCTCTTGTGATCAAACGTTGGTTTCGTTTTACGGTTCGCATCGGCCAAAGCTCTCGCTTCATTATACACACTACAATTGATATACAAACATACATCTGAAACTGTTTCTACGGTCAAATTAATTTCAAATAGATGATTTGACATCATTTATGTAATGTTTATTTCTTACATTTTGTGTGAGAAAAGTAATAATTTGTATGAGTACCAATTAATAGAATTTTAATCTTTTTAAAAATTATTCGCACCAAGAAAGCCTCTGCAATAAAGTAAGTAGTAATAGTAAAAATAAATTAAATTTAAAAGCAATAAGTTTTCAAGAAATCCTGAGAATTTAAGGAATAAAATAAGACATTCTCAAATCTAAAATTAAACGTTTAAGAAATCCTGATGAGAAATCCAAAAATAAAATGAGATAATTTTAAGTCTAAAATATTTGAATTAAAATAATAAAATATAATTTAAGAAATCTTGAGAAATCTGGAATACAAAATAAAATATTTTTACGTCGGAATTATTTGAATTAAAAATAAAATTTAAAAATCCTGAGATCAGAAATATAAAATACGGTATTCTTAGGGCTGAATTGTTTGAATCGAAAATAAAATAAAATTTCAAAAATCTTGAAAAAACTGAAAAATAAAATAAGATATTATTTGGCCTGAATTACTAGAATTAAAAATAAAATACAAATTTAAAAAATTCTGAAAAATCGAAGTGAATTATAAAATAAGATCTTTTTAGGTCTGAATTATTCGAATTAAAAA
Source organism: Belonocnema kinseyi (assembly GCF_010883055.1). Lineage (NCBI taxonomy): Eukaryota > Metazoa > Arthropoda > Insecta > Hymenoptera > Cynipidae > Belonocnema > Belonocnema kinseyi. The sequence goes on along the minus strand of NC_046663.1, from coordinate 65,914,108 downwards.
AAAAATTAAGAAATGTTGAAATATCTGAAAAATAAAATAAGATATTATTAATTCGGAATCACTTGAATTGAAAATAAAATGAAAATTTAAGAAATCTTATGAATAAAATGAGATACTTTTGTGTATGAATTGTTGTGCATCGCGCAACATTTCCGTTATATTAATTTCGTTGAGCTGATTTACGCATAACATTTTGGACTTTTAAATTACTACTTACTTATTACGCCAGAAATTCGTTTCTAAGTTACTCGTTGCTAACACTGCCGATATGCAATGCAATCAGTCTGTTTTCCTTTCCACACAGATTTTGTGGTCCCGTCGATAATCGTCTGTTGAAATGCATCTTTTGATGATCTAATGGACGTGTCGTCCGGAAAATGAAGGATTTTTCCACCGCAATATTTTAGAATGAAAACGATGTATGCGATCATGTAGTATTCATACCTGGGATGAAGGCTTGTATGTTTACGGGCAAAAATATGTAACCCGAATAAATTGCACAATGTTCAAAGTTCGCGAGATTGTGTTTTTGGGAGATTGCGGTCTAGGTATTGATTTGCGAAAAAAAATTATAGTTATTAATTAGAGGTGTCAAGAAGATCTTTAATTTGGTAGATCGTACCGTGATATATGAGTACAAAAATCCATATTTGCAAGTATTTTCAAATTAATTTTTGAAAGTATATTTCTTTTCTTTACTTGTTGAGGTATCATTTTGCATAAGCTTACCATTTTTCAAGGTCTTATTGTCGCTTACTCAGTCCTGTTAATGTAGGTCGAAACTAATAATGTGTGTTTCTTACACACAAGTTTAACATGCCTTTTTTGTATTTTGGAATTGTTTTAATCATTAAGGAGAAACAGTAACTTTCACTAAGCACCTAAATGACTGCAGCGAGAGAGACAGAAAACCTCCAACTACTTTTATTGCACCCTCTCGTTTGGTTTAAGTTACTGTTACTCGGCTTTTCTGCTCAGCTGCAGTAAAATATGGACAATTCACAAAGATTTCACCTTTGTGTACAATTCGCATGAGAAATAATGAATTAGCACTCCATGAAAGAAAAAAAATCGTAAAATTGTAATATAAATAATTTTGGTATTCATAAAAGCTACTTTTATAACCTCAGACGCAGGTAAGATACTAAATGTAATCCAATAATTTGCTATTGTTAATATAATTGAATTAAGTTGAATTTCGAGTGTAATAATATATTTTTGAATGATTAATTTTCCACATATATTTTCAAATAAATAGTTCGATTTTCAACTAAAAAATATCATTTTTCAGTAAATAAATACTTCAACAAAATAATTGAATTTTCAACCAAATATAAATTTCTAACTAACATGATGAATCTGTAAGGAAACGAATACACTTTTAACAAAGGAGGTCAAGTTTTGAACAAAAAACACAAATTTTAACCTACAAGACGAATTTTCTATAAATCTATTTAATTTTCAACCCTGATATATTAATTTTGTACCAAAAGTACAAACCTCCAACAAAATAATTTAATTTCGAACCAAAGAAAAGAATTTTCAATACCAATAATGAATTTTCAACCAAACAACGTCTCATTGGGGTGACTGTTCACAGAAATAATTTGGGTCGAAGCTCGGCCCCCTTTAAACGTCTCGCGCATGGGGGGGGGGGTTACCCCTGTGACTGCTCACAAAAATAATTTTGGTGAAACTCATATTCCTTTCCAACGTTTGGTAGATGCGGTAAGGCACCCCTCTGACTGTTCAGAGAAATAACTTCAGTCGAAACCCAACCCCTTAACAACGTTCCGAGGGGTGGAGGTACCCTCCCGACTGTTCACAGAAATAATTTTGGTCAAAGCCCGACCTCTTTCCAACGTCTCGTGGGGGCGGAAAAGCACCCCTCTAACTGTTTACAAAAATAACTTCGGTTAAAACCCAACCTCTTTCCAACATTTCGTAGGGGGCAGGAAGGCCCCCCTGTGACTGTTCACAGAAATAATTTTGGTAGAAACCCTATCGCTTTCCAGCGTCTCGAAGAGGGGGTAAGGCACCTCTCTGACTGTTCAAATAAATAAATTCGGTCGAACCTAAACCCCTTTCCAACATTCCGTGGGGGGAAGGCACACTTCTGCCTGTTCACAGAAATAATTTTGGTCGAATCCCGACCCCTTTTCAACGTCTCGTAGAGGCGGAAAAGCACCCCTCTGACTGTTCACAGAAATAGTTTTATTCGGATCCCGACCCCTTTCCAACGTCTCGTGAGGACGGACAGGCACTCACTCCTAGGTCTGTTCACAGAAATTATTTTTTTTCGAACCCCGACCCCTTTCCAAAGTATTTTTTGGGGGGGGGAGGCACCCCTTTAACTATTCATAGAAATATCTTTGGTCAAACCCCGACCCTTTTTCAACGTCTCGTTGGGGCCGGTAGGCACCCCTGTAACTACTTACAGAAATAATTTTGGTGAAAACATAATCGCTTTCCAATGTCTCGTAGTGGCGGGACGGCACCCCTCTCATTGTTTCGTAGAAATATATTTTTTAGCACTGGTTCTTTTACAATGTTTCGTAGGGAGGACACCTCTCTAACTGTTCATAGAAATAATTTTGTTCGATTCCCGACCCCTTTCCAACGTCTCGTGGGGGCGGGAAGGCACTCCTCTGATTGTTCATAGATATAGTGTTCGTCCAACCCCGACCCCTTTCCAACCCCTCGTGGGGGGAGGCATCCCTCTGACTGTTCACAGAAATAGTTTTAGTGAAACCCTTATACTTTTCCAACATCTTGTAC
>NC_046663.1:65900126-65911320 GCF_010883055.1 Belonocnema kinseyi | reverse complement strand
GGACTGTTTACAGAAATAACATTTACCAAAGATTTTTTGTCAGGGAAGCAAATCAGCAAGATGACCGATATTGAGGATTGACCAGTAGCTTTAAGCAAATTTGAAAAAAAAATTAATTTTTAAAATCTTCTTTCCATAGTCTAGGCTCTACCCTTAAAACATGATTTTTTAGAAAAATGTGATGAACAGGGTATCTATCTATAGTACCTTACCTGCAAAACTTAGGAAACCTGTTTAAAGTTAAACTCTTTTGATAAAATTTCATCTTTTTGATTTAAGATTGATATGTGGAACCAACATATGCAATAATTTCAGTTAAAAATTGATCTGTTTAGTTGAGTATTCAAATATTCTAGTAACAGGTTTGTAATTTTATTTGAAAAATCATAACTTAGTTTTAAAATGTAACTATTAAAAAAAATTGTTTTATTTAAAATAGATATTTTTTAAAAGTGAAAATGTAATTATTACAAGTTAATATTCTATTATTTTAGTTAAAATGTCAACTCTTAGGTAGAGCTTTATTTTTATTAACAAAAATTAAACCATTCAAATTTGGATTAACAAATTATCTTTATTTTTTGAAAACTCACTTTTCGGTTAAAAATTCATCTATTTCAGTTGACAATTCATTATTTTAGTTAAAAATTCTTCCCATCTGTTGAATTTTGTTGTGCTTGAAATTAGTTTTCTTTTGACTGCCAGTGTAACCATTCAAATCGACAATAAGATATTTTCAACGAATGGCCTGTTTGTTCGCAGGTTATAACCGGTAAACCGTCAGTGCAACAAAAGACTAGAGGTTAGAGTCTTGATGGAGGGCTACATCTATTCCTCTCTTCCGTTTATTCCGAAAGGGTATCCACCCAAAAATCGTTTTAATGGAATTTTTCAAAGGCTTACATGATCTCTGAATTACATAGGTGGACGGCTGGGTGCATCCCAAAGGAACGTGAGCTACCTGGAATCCTTCTCCTTCCAGTGGGACCCTTACCCCTCACACCTATCTCGGCGCGCTTAGTCGTCGGGATTGCCGGAGCGCAGGGTCTATTGACGCTAATGACCCTAAATCACCTTCGATTACCGTTCCAACTTAGTCACTTAAGACTTAAAAATAACTGATGCAAACTATTTGGAAGTCATTTTTTGGGAATATATGGGCTTTCACGAGTCCAGGGGTATGTCATTTCTCATTGACCCACAAGTAATAAATATCAACATTCTCTCATTCTATCGTGAAAATACGTATATTCGGAGAATTGCTATTTTCAGTCAGAAATTTGGATTTAATATTATGAATAACGTAGTCATACATTAATATCTTCAGATCTCAAGAAATCTTGGAAAAGATCAAGTTTTCTAGAATTTTCTATTGTTTAATACTGTCTGCATATTGACAATAGCCTTGCCCAAATGTCTGTATGAAAATATAAATACTTGTAATCTACATAATTTTCACGTCCAAATTTCCTTTAAATGAGCTGATGCTTTTTTATTGTCTCATTCACTTCTGATCAGTCATTTGAGACGTTCGTGAATATTTCTATTCTTTTTTGGAGGATGGCTTCTGCTAAGGTTCCCAGCGTGCCCAGGCGACCTCTCAGCTAGGTAAGACACATCTAATTGTGGAAAAATATATATTTGGTTTCGATAAATCTTTGGTTACTAGTGGAGAGAGATCAAGATATTGTAGGTAGAATTCTAAAGCTCATTTGTTTGTTTCGGTTGGATCTCCGTGAACAATTAATATGGTCCAAAGCAATTTAATACATAAATATCACCCTCCTGAATCAGATCAAAAATTTTTATTTAGCTCTTTGTCCACGAGCGTGAAACGCAAAGCTGTCGAAGAACCTTGCGAAAGACTCTCTAATGTGATAAACTCATGTATATGTAAAGAACATCAGGGATTGAAAATTAGTGATTGTCATCGATTGAAAAAAAATCTTTATTGGGCTCGTGAAAATTATTCCCTTCATTGCTTCAGAATTTAAATGAAGCTCATAAGAAAATCGGTCATTACATCACTCTAGCTTTTTGGCTACTAAAGGATAAATGTCAAGAAACATACGGGAAATTGGTTACGTTCTTGCTACGGTTTAATCTTTGTAGATGCTTTAGAAGTAAAACACTGTGTGTGAATCGTGCTATGATGACTACAACCATTCTTTTTATCGCTCTCATCCAAAAATCAAATTAATTTATAATATGAAATTGTTTCAGTTTCTACAAGTGATGAATTTTCAATCAAACTATGCAATGTTTAATCAAATAAGATGACGGGGCCTCTTAATATGTAGTCCTGCACTGTGTTTCCTGCCTTTTCCTTTTCCTATTGTCTCTCTTTCTCTTTCTATTGTATCGCGACGGTTGAAAAAGACTGTACCGCCAGCGCTCGACTCGGCCGAAACAATAGGCCCCCCGACGGAAGGGCTAAGGGGATACGAAATCGAGTATCTCATCCCACTGTTGTCTACAATATTGAATTCGTCTTTTTTGAATTTTGACTTCACTTTTGACCACTAGATACCATGTTTTGAGTAAATATAATTTTTTTAAATAATTTTATTCCATATTGGAGTCACCATTCCTTTTTTTAAATTTCGAATCACACTGAAAGAAATAATTCGACGATAAATGCATAATTCTGTTTATTCCAACCATAATGTATTGCTCGCTCAGCTACAGCGATACGGTTTGCGTATTTTAGCCATACTATAATTATTGAAGCAATATTACTGCTTCAGTCATATGTTCTAATAGATATTTCTAATCATAAGATGGATTTAGTGGAACGAATTTGTACGGTTGCGTCAGACAGAATTTGTTTGGGGTAAATCAACCATTCGCACGGCTCTCAGCTGCACCTCCCATTGAGGAGATCTAAGCATACCGTTCGGATAGTCTACTGCTATGTCTGCCTGATATAGAAGGCTAATGAGAATGCATCCTCCACACTCGTTATTATTAGTAATATAAAACTATAATTTCGTTGAACAGCATTTTTCAAAGATACACGAAAAAAAATCGTCTTATTTTACATTGCCTTAAGCGATTCAACGAAATGTGTTTTAAAGTGCTATAAAATGTAAGGGCCGGGGTGGCGTAACCTACACAGTAATACAAGAATCTGAATTTCAGAAGAGAAAGGAGGTTGACTTTCAGATGTAACCAAAAGAATCATTCGCCAGTTGAATGTCAACTGATGATTGTAACACGACTTTAAGTAACGCGTTTGGTTGAAAGTTAAAAGCTTTATGGACATAAAATGTACTGTACAGGTTAATTTAAGACAGAAAGATTGTTGACTTTCCGTCAACGCGTGCGTGCGAAATTAAACTTATAGGTTAATTTAAGTCAGCTAATTATTGAAATACCAGGTACAGAACGTAAATTTTTAATCCTTTTTTATATCTTTTTTTATGACACATGAACGATTCTTCTATTCATAATCAAAATCCGTTATAGATCTGAGTACATATATCAAAATAGTACAAATGTACACAGTAAAAATAAATACTTGAAGTTATATTTGACTTAATTTCAGATTTTACTTGAATTAAGGAAGTACTTGAATTTAAGTGTGCAGACTAGCTTGAATAACGCATAAAATTTCCTTAAATGGGAAATCAGCATCTTTCTACTGGAATAGTACTGCAATAATTTTAGTTAAAAATTCATCTCTTTGGTTAAAAAATTTGCTATTTAAAAAAAAAATTTCGGAAATAAATTAATTGTCTGTGTGAAAAAGTAACTTTGCTACTTTTCGTTTAAATTCGAATCTCTTATAGAAATTTAATCTTTATGATTGAAAATTCGTTTTCTTATGTTTACAATGCCTTGGTAGCATCTGCATTCTTTGAAATATCAAATATTACATTTTCTATCGAAAATCCATATTTGCAGGTTAAAAAGTCAACTACTTTGTTGAAAATTTACATGCTGGTTCGAAAATTCGACTATGATTAAAAATTTTAATATTTTGTTGAAAATCTTTTCTTTTTGTTTTAAGATATCCATCACTACGTTTTCATGGAGAATTATTATTTTTTAATGTAACTATTTTTGGTTAAAGTTTAATCTTTTTTGTTTACAAATTTGGAAATTCAGTTTAAAGCTTATATTTGTTGGTAGAAAATTTAACTATTTCATTAAATGTTAAACTATTCGGTTGTGAATACAAATCTTTCATTAAAAAGCCAAATTTTTAACAAAACCGTTTACACTGAAAATGAAAGTTTAATTTTCAGTTTTTGAACATTAACGAATTTGCAACCAAATAGTTATTTTTTCTTCCAGAAACATAACATTTCAACAAAATAGTTGAATTAATCTGCTTTTTATTATTCTTGACATAGATGTCCAAATTCCATTTTTTTGTCTTATATCAGAAAAAAACGTCTTGCATAATTTACTATAAAAAAATGTTAATCCCAGAAAGATTCTGCTATATAATGTGTAGAAACTGCATGATTTTAAGTGAATTATATCTTATTCTAAACACTTTTTATATTATTGTGCTTGGATTGAAAATTAATTTTACTGAAAATTCTATTATTTGTTAAAAAAATATTTTTTTAAACAGAAAATTAATCTTAGTGATTGAAAATTCATCTTTTTTATTAAAACTTTCACTATTTAATGTCAAATTCGCCTGTTTTGGTTAAAAAATTAAATAACTTGTAGAAAATTTCATTTTTTATGGAATATTAACTTTTATGTACTAAAAACTGATTTATTCTATTTTTGTTTAAACTTTGATATTTTTTATTAAAACTTAGATCGTTTTTAATTAAAAATCGAATTATTTGTTTGAAAATTCCCGTATTTTGTTGAAAATTTGTATTTTTTGTTAGAAATATAAAACTTCTCCCTTGAAAATTCATCTTTTTGATTGAGAATTCAACTATTTTTTGTAAGTTCCTTTTTACGAGGGGTGTTCAATAAGTAAGTTTCCTTAGTGCCTGTACATCCCTATAGTATGTATCTGTTGTTGGAGGTGTTGAAAATTGTGTTTTTATAAAATAAAGATTGAGTAACTGGCAACATTGTCGGCAGATACGAATACCCGATACATCCATAAATCTAAATAAAATTAATTCAATCCCCCATTTCTTAAACCATATATTGTTTTAAAGCACATAAAGCATTGGAAGCCTATATATTTTATGCAACTGTTTTGTGGTAAAGGTGAAGTACAAGGAGTTCTTCTTTATTTATAATGTGTCCCCTAAGGGTTTACATGACATCCATTCCTTACAATCTTTCCGTTTAAATCTATATTTTTGTACACTCTTATCCTTTCTATATATACAATTATTTACAGCCATTTACATAAAGTCTTATATCTAGTTCCTTGTTTCTATTTCCTGCGATAGCGCAATTTAGGTCTTATTAGCAAGCGAGTAAGCGAACGAACGAACGCGAGAGTGCAAGCGAGAGAGAGAGAGAGAGCATGAGAACGCAAACGCATCTTAGTCTACTTAACTTTTACTTTAGCATTACTTACATTTTTGACGCTTCTAACCTAAGCGACTTCCGTTTCCTTTCGCTTTTTTATACCTGCATTTACCTGTTTCACGTGCATTCTTTCATTCTCCCTCATTTACCCCTCTAGCCACCTACAACTCCTTCATCCATTCTTCTCCTAATCCATCTTCCCCCAGAATCTTAACCACATTTTCTTGCCAGCTTCCTTTATCTTCCATTCCTCTCCTAAATTCTTCCCATACATGCTCCCATGTTTCCTCCTCCTATTCACATATTCTACACTTTCTGTTCTCTTCTTTTTCCCAGTACATCCCCTCCCTTACCTCGTTTCACAACCTAAATTTTGCTATTCTGGTCCACCTGCTCTCTCCCCATCCATTTTCTAAATACTTTAGCACCCCTTTCTTTATTGTCATCTTATACCATTTATTGTATTTTGATTCTTCAATCGTCCCCTATCTTTCTATTGATTGTCTTTCCCGCTCCCTTTTTTCCAATTCTTCATATTTTACTCCAGTCCCGTCTTCTATTTCTCTATCATTAAAGAATTCTCTCCTTTCTTCTTCCCATCTCGTTAATTCGATCGCCCTCCCTCTCCTCTCTTCTATCTCCATCAAACACTTTCTCGCCAACTCCCCTCCCTTTCCCTCCCGCAGCTTCGTCTCAAAATTCTATGCCCTCTTTCCTGCTCTAATACTTAACTTATCCCTTTGCGCTTCTTCTGTAACCATATATCCTGCAGTCCTCCAGTCTGCCCCTAGTGTCCACCTTATATACCTTTCTTGTAAACTCTCAATATCTTTCCTTTCTTTCCATCCCCATATCTCTGCTCCATAACCTAATACCGGCCATACCAGCATATCAAATAATCACATTCTCCTTCTCCAATTTTTTTTTACCTTCTTTTTTCTATTCCCCATACCTTTTTCATTACCCCTGCTGCTTTTTTTATCCTTCCTCTTATATGAGCTGTATGATCCCCATTCGTTTGCAAGATATATCCTAAATATTTATACTCTTTGACTTCTTCTAACTTTATTGCTTTCCATCTCCCTGTCCATTCTTTCTTCCTTTCCCTCCTTTTCTAAACGTCATTATCTTTGTTTTTTCTACATTTACATTCACCCTTGTCTCACACCTCTCACCCTTTACCCTGCTTTTCGTCTCTCTAAAAATTTCTGATACTCTCTTTATTAATCCCTCTCTTATCCCCCTTTTTATCATAACTTTTTCTATTTATTCTCGGTTTAATGAGTCAAACGACGTCTCTAAGTCCACGAACATTGCTATCATTGCCCCTGTTTCCCTTTTATTCTCTTATTTACTAGATAGTTCAGAACATATATGTTGTCCATTGTCCCCATTCTTTTTCAAAACCCTGTCTGATTCGGTGACTCGATCTTGTTTTCTTCAACTTCTATCTTCAATCTGTCCGACAAAATAGTTACATATACTTTACACAGTGTTGGCATCAACGTCATCCCCCTATAATCTTTAACCTCCTCTCCCTTGCCATACTCTATTACACATTATCCATGCCCATTCCTCTAGTTCCTCTTCTCCATATTTCCATACTTCATTTGGAATTCCATCTAAACCAGGTGCCTTTGCATCCTTCATTATTCCTAAAACTTTAACTATTTCTTCCCGTGAAATTTCCTCTTCCTCATCTCTTTGCCTACCACATTTTCTCCCTTTATAACTTTTCTCTCTACTGCTCCTAGCAAATCCAAAAAATATTTCTTCCATTCTATCATTTCAATATCTTGGTTTACTCTTTTTCTTCTTCTTCTTTTTCTTCTTTCTTAATTCCTTTCTGACCTCCTTTTTTTTCTCTTTGCATTCCACATCCCACTCACTTTTATTCCCCCCTCTACTAACTTCATTTTTGTTTAAGCACTCTAATCCTATTTTTATTTCTCCTATCATTTTTCCCATCTCCTCGTCCACATTTCCCTCTCCCATTTTGATATGTCTTACTTTTTCTCTAAACTGTTCTTTTCCTTCCCTTGACCAATCCCCTTTCCCTACACGTTTTTCATTTGCTCCCCTTTTACTCATATTGCTATTGCTTTTTTGTCCCTCTAATGTCACTATTAAGGGAAAGTGATCCGAATCAATATATTCTCCTACCTCTAGTTTCTTAACCTTCTCTCTTACCTTATCATCCACTATCACATAATCAATTACCGTTCCCCTTTCACTTTCTGAGCGTCTATATTCTCCTTTTTCATCCCATTCTATATTTTCGTTTAAGATATACCATCCCAACTCCTCCAAGCTCTTTAACAACTTTTTTCCCTCGCCATTTAGTACCTTATCTTTGGATTTTCTTCCTCTCTCTTCTCCCAAGTCCCTTCCTCCTCTGTCTTCTGTTCTCGCATTCTTCAATCATTTCTTTAATCGCCTCTGTTTTTTCCTGCATATCACCGTTCACATAAATCCCCACTACCTTCCACTTTTCTCCTCCCATCATAGCCTCTTCTACTATTACTCCTTCTTTTTGTTTATTTATGTCTTTCTTATCTTTCCCTGTTATACATTCATTCCTTAATCCCATCACCATTCATCCCATTGCTCTGCCCTTTTTATTCTTCCTCTTTGTATTTTGCACTGGCCATTTGTAACCTCTTGGTAACCCTCCACTTACTCTTTCCCATCCCTTTTTATCTAGCCACGTCTCCATCATTATGATTACATCCCATTGTGTCAAATTTTTCATAAATTCCTTATCGTTTCTCTCCAATCCTGCTATATTCCAGTAACAAATCTTCCATTCTTCCCCACTTTCGCTTCTCGTCTTTTTTTACTTCTTACTATTTCTTATTTTCCTATCTCCCGTTCCTTCCTCTTCTAGTGTCCCTGCACCTCATTTCTTACTATCTGTTTTCTTTCTTCATCCTAATCCCTCCATACTCCATCTACCTGAATACTCCCGTACTTAACCTATGTTCTCTTTCCGTTTTTTCTTTCCTCTTCCGCTATTTTCCTTAATTTATACTGCATCTTCCTTTCTACCCATGTCAAATCATCCGCTATTCTCTCTGGACTACCATATAATAAACTCTTCTTTGTCATCACCTCCCTCTTATGTTCCGATTTCTTTAGTTTCACCAGTACCAATATCTCCACTCTTCTTACTTCCTTTCCTACATTTCAGATTTCCTCTATCTCTATCTTAGCATCAATCCTTTTTAGTACTTCGTCCACCCCTTCCTTCAGCTCCTTCCCCTCTAATCTCACAACCTTTATCACTATGTTTAATTTTCTTTCTTCCCCCTCTTTCCTTTCTATTATTTGTTCTATTTTTCTCAGCCTTTCCATCTCCTTATTGCCACTCTCGCCCCGACCGCCATCCCCGTTCGATCTTTCAAGTTTCTTCATCCTACCTCTTATCTCCTCTACCTTTGTATTATTAACTTCTTCCTGCTTCTCTAGTTTTTCCTCCAATGATTCCATCCTCTTTTCTAACTTTTCCCTGATTTCTTCCCATTTTTTTATTTCTTTCTTAACTTCAGCCATTTCCCGCCTAATTTCATTCTTTAATTCCTCTCCGCTTTTCTCCTGCTTTTCTTCATAAATCCCCATTACCTCTAGCATCACTTCTCGAATTTCCTTTAGTCTTTCTTCTTTCATCGACACTTCATTTTCATCTCCGTTACCGTCATCACCCTTACTATTACCGCTTTTGCCTACCAAACTCTGCTTTTCCGGTGGCGATCTAAACATCTTTTGATATTTCATGTTTGCCCCGAAATCTTCCTTCTCTACACTGCTTTCACTCTCCCCTTTCTTCCTTTTGATAAATGCTTCTATTGACCCTACGCTTTTTGCTCTTAATCTTTCCTTTTCTATAATTTTTTTATGCTTCCCCCTTGCCTTCCTTTCCTTTATCTCTTCGTCCTCCAAAATATCTACCTCCCCTTTGCAATCTCACAATCCCTCAATTAGATCTCTCACCTCCACACCTTTCTACACACTTCCACAATCCACTCACCTCAAATTTCACCACAATATCAGAAAAACTCAGCATCAACAATTCCCACTACTTTACACTTTCATGCCGGAAACAGAAGTCAAGCACAAGGAGTTTAATATTACTTTTCTGATATTGAGTAAAGTTAGTGTAACATTGGTGTATTTTTAGTTATAAGTTAATGTTTTAGTTGTTATTTGCATTCAATATAAACATTAACATAAAGTATTATTCCTGTGATGCACGGAATTTGTTATAAAATTTCAGTGCTGATAGAAAATGCGGTAGCAACTTACTGAGATTTTAAAGTTAATATTATATTTTGCAATTCAAGAGCGAACTGCTTGCAGTTAAAAATTTATCAAAAAGATGTAGGACGAAAACAGAAAAAGCTATTGTTTATTTTAATCCTGATTAAAATAGTTTCTGTTTTTTCAACAAAAATTTATAAATTTGAATGAAATTTTTGTGAAATTTGAAAGAAAAATTTCACTAATTTTCAATGTACATCAAACTCGGAGTATTTTTTGTATTAAGAGAAATGAGTAAAAGCTTAACTTTCGTAAAGTTGTTGTAGTTAAAATTAAACGAATTCCTAACCTCAAAATCTCAAAAGTTGTTATCACATTTCACACCAGCAGTGGCCTTTAATAACAACTCTCATGCTTCATATAAAAATTGCTTAATGTTAATTTTTATATTAATAAAAAATTAGAGCTTAAACAGATTTTATCGATGAAGAATTCAGTACTTGAAATATTCTTCAAATTGTGTAGATGAGTCATATTGTATGTAACTTTTCCTTTGAGAGACTATTCTCTTCAATTAATATATTTGAAACATTAGTAAAAGATTGAAAATACTTTATTAAAAAAAGAAATACTATCTTCAAAACACTTTCTCTTGGTAATAATTTATGATTTCATTATAACTATGAAGTCGAAGAAAAACTGAAAATTTCTGAAAAAGCCAAAATAAAATATAAGTTAAAAATTCGAAAAATGTAGATAAAACTACATCTATCGAGCGTTCCTGCAGAATAAAACGTGGTAAATTTAAAAGAAAAACTAAACTTTCTAGCATTATTCAATCATTTTTTTGTAGATCCAAACTAAATAGCGGGCGATATACATGGAAATGTGATCAAAACAAATTTCGACCATGCTAATGAACATAATAAGTATTCGTTTTGGAGTTTTGTAAAAAACTTTTGATTTTTCCCTCAGGAAACAATGACAAATTTAAAACTATTATTAATGTAAAACAAGTAAAACGTAAGTTGTGTATTCCCTTGCTGCCTAAGAACGGCCTTCATTTTGTAAAAAAAATGTAAAGAAAAAAAAATTTTATTCTATAACAAAAATTTAATCAGAAAATAATTGCTATGCATACAATTATAATACAGGAGTTAAATTCAATCCTAATGTATGCGAAATTTTAACAAAGTGTCTACCTCACATTTGTGTTATTAATATTTTACAAGATAGAAATGTAAAAATCACATATTTTATTTGAAACTTTTCCTAGACTCTGGTGATGTTTATGAAAATTGCGCAAAAACATACAGAAAAATTGTAATTGTACATTTCTATTTTTTAAAAAGCATTTTTTCAGTCATTTAAAAAGACAAATATTGCAATCTACTTGTGCAATAATCTATGAAAAGTTTAAATAAATTCTACAAAATACAAATTTCCAGAATTGAATAAAGCGTACATTTTTTAAAGG
>NC_046663.1:65897311-65900026 GCF_010883055.1 Belonocnema kinseyi | reverse complement strand
TTCGACCATGCTAATGAACATAATAAGTATTCGTTTTGGAGTTTTGTAAAAAACTTTTGATTTTTTCCTCAGGAAACAATGACAAATTTAAAACTATTATTATTGTAAAACAAGTAAAAAGTAAGTTGTGTATTCCCCTGCTGCCTAAGAATGGCATTCATTTTGTAAAAAAAATGTAAAGAAAAAAAATTTTATTCTATAACAAAAATTTAATCAGAAAATAGTTGCTATGCATACAATTATAATACAGGAGTTAAATTCAACCCTAATGTATGCGAAATTTTAACAAAGTGTCTACCTCACATTTGTGTTATTAATATTTTACAAGATAGAAATGTAAAAATCACATATTTTATTTGAAACTTTTCTTAGACTCTGGTGGTGTTGATGAAAATTGCGCAGAACATACAGAAAAATTGTAATTGATACACAAAGCTGATACCAAATTTATTTATCGCAGTTCTTTTGGTAACATTTTCTACGTTCACACCACCAAACATGTATCGCGTTTTAAATGCTACGATTCATTGGCATACAAGTCAATCTTCGATTTCCTATATCGTTTCACTTTATTCATTTTTTACTCCAGTAGGAGAAAATCTCTAAAATTCTAAAATTATCATCGTATTTTATGTCCCTGATTACATTTCTATTTTTTACAAAGCATTTTTTTAGTCATTTAAAAAGACAAATTTTGCAATCTACTTGTTCAATAATCTATGAAAAGTTTAAATAAATTCTACAAAATACAAATTTTCAGAATTGAATAACGCGTACATTTTTTGAAAAGCATCGTGTTCTACATATTTTTACAAATAAATTTAGTTTAAAAAAAATGTAAAATTGACCAGAGAATATTATTCAATTTAGATGCTGTTTAAAAATAATGATAATTTTCAAAATGTTTAACCGATTTATAACAATATTCTTTTTCGTATATCCATATTATTTTCAATTTATTATGCGTTAAAAATTGTTGAATAATATAAACCTAATAAATTACGGTCTTTTTTCCAAAATCCTCAAATAAAAATTTCCATTTGGTGAACTGGAAATTGTAAAATTATAGCATTAGTTGATCAATAGTCCAAATAAAAACTTAAAAATGTTTCATAATCTTGCTCACTATAATTTTCGTTCTTTTTTTGATGCGCAATTACAGAAAAAAATTGTATAAATTAATCAAAAGCATTTAAGGTATCGCCGGGAAAATGACAGAAGGACATATATAAGAATTTGGGCATTTTGAATTGCATTCACCTTAGATATTATAAAACGCGCCTCTGCAATTTGTAGGGAATTAGATATCGTGGATATCAAGTTGTCGATAATTGGTTTGAAAATTTACGTCAGGTGATAATACGGATACCTATTTTGTTTAACAAAATATAAATTTTAAATCTCGGAAGCTTTCTGGTTTTTAAGAATATTACAAATTTATCAATCAATTTTTTGATAATTTGAGGAATAAGACAATGCTGTTTAAAAAATAAAGTAAATCAACCAAACACATCTGCCATGCGAAAAGTCAGCCAAGTAAAACTATAAAATATTTTAGAATCAATGATGTTTAAGTCATTTGGAATCAAATATTTAAAACAAATATATAAAGAAACATTTTTATACAGTGCGCTAAATTCATTTTTCAATTAATATAAAAACACAGTATAAATTATATATCTTGGCGAGATCGTATTGGACCATCAATCTCCACATGCAACATTTTCGTATTACAAACATGTTTCTCATTACATCCAATCCCACCAAGTTTTACGATGTCTAATATGACTTCTAAAAATGCATTCAAAAATCTTTGTCGGGTACATTATTACAAGATTTTTTTATATACTTTACAATTGGTATTTTGTTGCATAATATTTGCACGAAAGCTTACCCATTTAAGGTACCCCTTAAATTCACTGTATTCCTTGAATTATCTGAAATCTTGAATTCTCAGAATCCCTTCAAATTTCCATTTTGCTGAATGCCTTGAAATCTAGGAGTACCTTGGATTCACTGTACTCCTTGAATTGTCTGAATTATTGAATTCACCAAATCCCTTGCGTGTTCTGCATTCCTTAATTCTTTCGAATTCTTTGGATTCTCCGAACTCGTTCAATTCTTTCAATTCCTTGAAATCTCTGAATTTCTCAAATATTCTGAATCCCGTGAATTCCCTTAAATCACCGAATCGGTTGAATTACTTGAATTCTATAAATAACTTGAATTCGATAATACATTGAATTCCATGAACTCTATGAAAGTCTGGAATTTACTGAATTCCTTAAAATCAGTGAATTCCTTGAATTCTATAAGTTCTTTCAATTCTATGACTTCATTGAATTCTATAAATTTTTGAATATTCTGGGTCCCTTTAATTCTCTTAACCCCTTGAATTTACGGAATTCCTTAAATACTCTGCATTCCTTGTATTCTCTAAATTCTTTGAATTCTCTAAGTTCTTTGAATTCTCAAAATTCTCTAAATTCCTTGAATTCGCTTGATCCCTTAAATGCTCTAAACCCTTTAAATTCACAGAATGTTTTTAAGTTGCTGAATACTTCGAATTCTATTATTTCAATGTTTCTATGAATTCCTTAAATACTTGGAATCCCTTAAATTGTGGGTCCGGATGCAATAAGGGCACATAAAATTTTTTCGTGCGAAAACGAAGTCCCCTGGAGGCTTTAGAAAAAATTTTCGAATTTTAATTTT